>NW_028221901.1:0-60715 GCF_014529385.1 Adiantum capillus-veneris
TAGCTCGCTTCAACAATTTGTACACAAACATGTACAAGCTTACTCTTGGCCTACGCGCTTCTTCTAAACATGTAACGTAATCTAGCTTGTGCTTTTGATCTACACCTATTTGTAATCCAATCTCACCAACATCCCCTGCACATAGACAAAGTTGGAAATTAGAATGAAGCACAATACACATCAACAAACAATATGTGCTATAACAATGTGAAGTAGCTATAAACAATATGTGCTATTTGTAATCCAATATGTGCTATAACCAATGTGAAGTAGCTTCTTTTTATCGCACAAGCAACTCTTAGCTTGCTGCTACTGCCTATAACTCACACATATTCCATTCTCACAATGCATACCCCACCCACCAGGTATGCATCTTGAAATGATAGTAGAGAAAAAAATTTGAACAAGCATGTCTTGCAGGGTGAATGTTACCAGAAACCCCTAAATTTATGCGCATTTAGGACAAACATATAGATGGCTTCCCAAATCCTCTAGAAAACCCCAGAATTTATCAGATCCTCCTCCACGAATCCTAAGAAAACCCTTATCCTCATGCTGTCAAGAATGATTTGCAGCAAACCATCCGCCCATCAGTACATTATAGCAGAGTTTGTTGATGCCCCATGCTTTGCTCTAGAGAAGGCACTCTTTCAGACTATCGCAGAGGGCTGAGCCATTCAGTGTTCACATAAAATTGCCTTGATGGAGCGCACCATGCCTGCTATACAATTGTGCCTAGATAGCAAAACGCGGGAGTGCCAACCCATGTTCCCATAGATAGTACTACCTCTAGCCCATCCTGTTTCTACTTGTTCCTAGAGTGCACAAAACTAATTTCTTTCTGAGCTAAGAGAGTGATGTACCACCAATAAAAAAGAGCAGCCATTTAACAGCTTAACAAGAACACGAACACAAGAACCAAAATATAAGAGAAAAACTTACATGGTTAGCAATATTGTAGAGGACAAAATCCTGTTCGTTCATCGTCTGTCAAATCATAGCACTTACCCTTCTCATTTGATAATGGGGTTTCTAATTTTAAGCGCACAACCTTACGCCTAAGGTACTCTCTCTCTCTCGGAAAAGCGGTGCCTAGCTTTAGGTTTAAAATACATCGCCCCCCCCCTTCCTCCTAATCCTTCACCCTCTTCACTTCTTAATCCACATGGCGTCATGGCAAGAATTCTCAACCTAAAACTTTTTTTCAAAAATCATCCAACCCCTCTACCTTCCCCTTTCAAGATACCAAATCCTTTTCGAAAACCCCCCTTGGAAAACCCCGCTCTCAATCTAATCTTACACAATAACTTTCATAACCTTAGCTGCCTTCTCTACTCTAATTTCTTCCCACCTTCAAAGCCTCCCCATTTTGTCGCACAAGACTTATGTAACCTCAAATTGGACCCTTCAATTGTGATAAAACCCGCAGACAAGAACTTAGGCTTGGCCATCTTACCCTTGGATTGGTATGAAAGTAATGTCCTCACCCACCTCAATGATACCTCTACTTATGAGCCTTGCTCTACCATCCCCTTTCCCTTTATTGCCTCCCTCCTCTCCTCCCTTTCCATCCAATTTTCGGCATTGCCGGCATTAGAGCGTAACTTCATCCTCTCACCCCTTGACAAGCAACTTAAACCATGCCCCATCTACTTCATCCCAAAACTCCACAAACCCTCCCTTGTCACACGGCCTATTTGCTCCTACAAAGGCTATATTTTTTAAAAAGGATCCATATGGCTTCACTTTGTACTTTTCCATCACGTATAAGCAAAATCTTAAAAACTCTCTCACCCTCATCCAAGACCTTAACAATCTCCCCTCCCACCCAATACCCTCCTTTTCACTTTTGATGTTGAGACTCTATATCCCAGTATCCCTATCAACCAAGGACTCTTAGCCCTCAAAGCCTCCATAGCTACCCATTTTGACCCTTCTAAAACTCGCTTTATCCTCTCTCTTGCGGCTCTCATCTTATCACACCAGTACACTACCTTCAAAGGAAAGTTTTGGAAGCAAGTTAAGGGCACGCCTATGGGTTCCAATTTTGCCGTAGTGTATGCATGCCTTTTTCTTTGCCATTTAGAAGCCTCTTCCTCTCTTTTGCACAATCCCAACCTTCTTTACTTCAAGCGCTATGTAGACGATGCCTTTGGTTTATGGGTTGGCTCTTTGACTTTCCTCACCTCTCTTTTGAATGATTATGGGAACCCACTTCAAGAACACATTAGAATCTCAAGCCACATCTCTCCCTACCATGCCACTATCCTCGACATAGAATTTTATAAAGGTACCAAGTTTGCCTCCTCAAGCATGTTGGACTCCCATTGCCACCAAAAACCCTTAAACGCTTATAACTACATCCCTTGGAGCTCTTGGCACCCTATGCATCAAAAAGTGTCCTTCATCATCAATGAACTCAATAGATATATCATTAGAGAAAGCTCCTTGGATGGCTTCCTCATTATCCGCAGTCTCTTCTACAAACGCCTTAGGACAAAAAGCTACCCACAAGGGTTTCTGCATAATGTGTTCAACAAAGTCACCTATCAGAACCGTACCTCCCTCTTGGAGCCATCACTCCGACTTAAGAAAACACCCCTCATAACCTTCAAGCTACCTTTTACGCCTTCCACAAGAAGGCTATCACCCTCTCGCTGTATCAGTAACCCCATTGCTAGGGTTTGCCAGTGCAACCCCACACTCTCACACCTACCTAGACCCACCATTTGTTGGACCTTGGGGCCCAACATCTATAAAATTCTTGTGCATGGCTTGCACCACCCCGATGAACACCCTAACCTTTGATGTAGCGGCCCTCTATGATGGTCTTGCTCATAGGGGAAGTAGTGGTCGGTACCTATCTTCCACTCTCTCTCTTAACTTCTTCTCACCTAATTTTGCCTTTCTCCATCAAATCCTCACAAATTTCTTTCCCCTCCCTAGTATTGCTCTCTATTCTCCCCAAAGTTTTGGCATACCCTCATTAACTCATATCCAATGATCCCTTGTCTTCCTCCCTTTTTGCAAAGCCTCGCTTACCAAATACACAGTTTGCTTGCTCGCTTAAATGTAAAGAAATTCTCCCCCCTACAATTTTTGGCATCAAATCACACCCCCACACACCCCCTTTTTAATTTTTGGCATCTAATCACACCCTCACCATTCTCTCCAAGAAATTAAACTCTTTTTTGTAGTACAACTTGTCTACCTTTCACCATTAAAACAAGTACCACCTTCTGCCCTTACCCTTTCTCTATGTACTTGAGTACATTGCCATTAACTTCCCTTTTTCCCCCAAAAAAGACATCCCACCTCAAATTACCCCTCTATAAAACCTCGCTCACCCCCTCCATTTGTATCTAAACCCACACCACTGATGAGCTCATTATGAGCGAAACGCGTTTGATGTCCCACCCTTTTTTACATAAATGACCCCTTAACCTCCCCATATATCCCTATCTACTTTAAGGATATTCAACGTCCCACCGTTTTTTGTCTCTCTATACTTAAGAGTCGTTTCGCATGCTTTCTCACGTTTTTTATCTTACAACATACCTTGACATAGTGTTTATGAGAGTTGCTTCAATCCTCTTGATGTCCCAAGCTTTGAAAGGGGTCCAAATACCAGCTTATGGTAGGTACTCGACATCAATCGAACCAGTCTAGCCAATCACACCCCTTTGGAGACCACTTTGTGTGTTTAGGCATAAGCCAAGGCAAAGTCCCCCCCAAGATCTACACCAAGGGGAGTAGACTATAGTGCTACACATAGTATAGTCCCCCAAACACTTCCTTGGTGGTGTAGAGCCTAGCACAGTGAATTACAAACACCAAGACATACTACGCAGCGTAGAAAGTAATGACCCCATAGTAGTGTAGTTCAATTTTTCATCAAAAAACAAAAATGGTACACCCCCCTAACCTCCACTTAGCAATGTAGGTCCACTAATCCCCAAAACCGTATTGAGTTAGATACCTCGTAATACACGTTGCATTGTTTTATTGATAGCCATGTGATTTCAAAATTAGTAATGTTACTTTATTCATGTAAGAGATCTTTGTAAGATTCTATAGAATCTTTTTAGACCCGTGATCCAACTACTCCTCTCAAACTACCCCCTTGTGATCTCTCAAATCGATAGTGAAGACACCCTTTAAAAAAGCTCCTCAAGTGTTCTTTGTTCTTTCATGAGGGCAACAAGGAGCACACCCTCACCGTAAGCGTGTTTTTTGCAAGGGAGAGAGAGAGAGAGAGAGAGAGAGAGAGAGAGTCTTTCAACAATTGCATCATTGAACAAAGTTGCAAAATCTCTATAGTAATCACAAGCAAAGAACAAAGCAAAATTGCGACATGCGATAGTAGGATATAAGCTATTGTGAGGACAATGACAATGACACTCACTTTGCACACACACGCACGCACGCAACGTGTGCACAAACCAACAGCAGCAACATTTTATCAAAAGCCCGAACTCCACAACCATGAGTGCTTCCACCTCCTTGATTAGTAGCGTCGCTCCATGGAGAAGTACCACCACTCAGCTGAATAAACAACACAACAATCGTAGATGCCAAAAGAACATTCAAAAGCAACTGGCATTTCCTAAAATCAGTTTCTGCAAACAATAGAACCCTCCACAACCTTCCACAACACACACTTTAATTGAAGAGAACTGCAATTCTTGCTTACAAAGAACTCTTGACTAAGTTATGGTGGCGATATTCTGTAACAACCATTCCCTACAATATACTAGTGTTCTCCACATCACATGGAAAGACAACAAAATTGCCTTCAGGGCTAATACAAAGTCTTCACGATGGTTGTGTACTAACTCAGAACCGTTTTCCCTAAACAAAGCCTTAATGTAGCCAGAATAACCACACAAGAGCATCTTAAACTGACATAACTTAGCATAAAAAATAAACATGTAGACGTAATCTAGCTTGTGCTTTTGATCTCCACCTATTTGTAATCAATCCAATCTCACCAACATCCCCTGCACATAGACAAAGTTGGAAATTAGAATGAAGCACAATACACATCAACAAACAATATGTGCTATAACCAATGTGAAGTAGCTATAAACAATATGTGCTATTTGTAATCCAATATGTGCTATAACCAATGTGAAGTAGCTTCTTTTATCGCACAAGTGACTCTTAGCTTGCTGCTGCTGCCTATAATTCACACATATTCCATTCTCACAATGCAATACCCCACCCACCAGGTATGGATCTTGAAATGATAGTAGAGAAAAAATAGCATGTCTTGCAGGGTGAATGGTTACCGGAAACCCCCTAATTTGTGCGCATTTAGGACAAACATATGGATGGCTTCCCAAATCCTCCAGGAAACCCCATAATTTATCAGATCCTCCTCCACGAATCCTAAGAAAACCCTTATCCTCATGCTGTCAAGACTGATTTGCAGCAAACCATCCGCCCATCAGTACATTATAGCAGAGTTTGCTAATGCCCCATGCTTTGCTCTCGAGAAGGCACTCTTTCAGACTATCGCAGAGGGCTGAGCCCTTCAGTGTTCAGATAAAATTGCCTTGATGGAGCGCACCATGCCTGCTATACAACTGTGCCTAGATAGCAAACAGCGGGAGTGCCAACCCATGTTCCCATTGATAGTACTAGCTCTAGCCCATCCTGTTTCTACTTGTCCCTAGAGTGCACAAAACTAATTTCTTTCTGAGTTAAGAGAGTGCTGTACCACCAATAAAAAAGAGCAGCCATTTAACAGCTTAACAAGAACACGAACACAAGAACCAAAATATAAGAGAAAAACTTACATGGTTAACAAAATCCTATTCGTTCATCTGTCAAATCATAGCACATAAACTTCACACAAGCGGAGGTGTCAGCTGGATGAAACACATCTCCTTCAATATATACATTGAGAAAGCCCTTCTTCCACCACGCCTCCCTGTTCTTCACCAAAAAATCATTCCATTCGTTCCAATCCTCATCCTGCATAACTTTTGTCCGGTGAAAGTAGGGAGGTTCTGGTAGAGAGGTTGGTATTGATTCAAGAGTTGGCTTGAAAACTGTCCAGCCCTTGAAGCCTCCCTAGAGAACAGAGTCTCTCTCTCTCTCTCTCTCTCTCTCTCTCTCTCTCTCTCTCTCTCAGGAAAGCCCCTACCTCCCAAGTGGAGCATAGGGAAGTCTCTTCCGATACCATCGTTGATGCAAAGGCGCATAGGGCGGTCTCTTCAGATACCATCGTTGATGCAATCTCTCTCTCTCTCTCTCTCTCTCTCTCTCTCTCTCTCTCTCTCTCTCTCTCTCTCTCTCTCTCTCTCTCTCTCTCTGTGTGTGTGTGTGTGTGTGTCTGTGATAATCTTGTACCTCGATAACTTTGAAGACCTCTCCTTGGAATTTTTTTTCGTTCACCAGCACCTTTTCTAATTTCTCTGGCAAGTCTTTTCCTCTTTCTGATCTGTTTCGTCTTTCTCGGACAGATGGGTTTTTCTTTCTTTCGGACAGATGCCTGAGTTCATTGAACCTGAATCGGTAAATTGAACACAAAGCTAAATAAGCGTCAGTTGTGAAACATCCGAACCTGAGCCAGTTCCGCTTGCCACGACCTGGTGAAGTGAAGCGCCTGGTGAAGTGAAGCCTGCTCATCATCTCGTGCCCTGCAAGGACGTGAACCGGCCCCTCAATTTAGAGACGGAATGTTCTTGGAATTTTGCTTACGTGTCCTTTCCTAATTCGCTACAAATTGATTTTGCTGGAAATTGCTCAAAATTAGACCAACTTATTGGTTTCTAATTTTCAATGTAGAATCTTCGCAGATTCCACCAGAACTCTAGTTCAGTTCTTCAAGCCTTTCCATGAGCAAAATCCTCGACCCCAGATCATGGGATGTGTTAAGTATACACTCCCGTGAGCCAAGGACCATGTTGTGCCACCTAGCAGGCTAACTCGCCAGCTCCATGTGTTGTTGTTGCTGGCTTGCCCCTAAAGACGCAGCCCTGGCTACCCTGCCTTGCGAGGTGTAGACTTCGCTTGCCACCTGTCCACGTCACATCCCCTTCGGAAGGTAGACTCCCGTGTCGCCTCCCTTTGTTACCTGCCACAACGTCCTTCTCTTTTCAATCCCAAAGCCAGTATCTGCCGAGATTTTCTCTGATAAAATCATTTCTCAAAGTTATAGGAACATGCCTAAATAAATTCTTTTTTTTAGGATTCCGTGTGCATGGCTACTTAGGCTCATAATGAATTTTGTCCACTCATCCAACTACACGGCATCTCGCTAATATACCCTCTAAAGCGACATTTTCCGAAATCTTACCCGCATACATACTCTAGGAGAAATGTCTATGAGATTTGAGATTCCTCGCCAGGTTTTTGAATCCTTTTTTATGAACTCTGGGAACCAAAAAACCTTCATGGCAGGGATCAATCTCCGTCTCTGACTATCAATGGCATCGGGCTACCTCGACTCATGTTCAATTCATATAAGAAAAGATAGCAAAGTCTGTTTGATGCCAACTCCAGCCCTTACCGCCGACAACCAATCAAAAACATGTCCCACAAACGCGCACGTCACCATATCGGATATAAATCGATGCATCAGCTTTTCTCTCTTCTGGAGCGCACATGCACCCGACCGGCGAGGTCCAACTGATGAAGGGCAAGTTGGTCGGACTTCGTGGGTCGGAGTCTCTTGAGCACATGCAAGGAAACCATCAAAAGTAGAAGCAATCCATGTTGCGTAGCAAGAATGCCAAGCATTACTGGTTTGCTATAGTTAGAATTGGCAAGGTCCCTTTAGCTAGAATTTTGAGACCAAGCACCTCAAGTCGACACAACCTGCTCCACTCGATGGGAAAGGTTCAAACTGATAGTTTTATGCTAAAATATTCAAGATATGTCAATTTTCCATCGGTCGATCGGAGGTATGTAGTCACACTATCGGTGCCCATCCTGTCGTCTACCAGCCTGCTCTACCCACGGCATTGCTGCTATGCATTGGCATCCTGTTAAGCCTCATGACTATTTGACACCCCCCTTTTCAGGTGGGATCGACGGTCCACGATTTTTGGATGATGTGGACCATCCACTTATTCTCAAGAATAAAAAGATTCAAGCCGGTTTGTGCCCCCGCTCCTTGAGCCCACCACCTACCACACCAGAGGCTACGACTCTCTCGTTAAGCTATCGCACATCACTTGAAATGGAGGTGCGAACGTGAAATAATATGGTAAAAATGACGGGGTGGGGATCACATGGTGTTCACATGGAGGTCACTTTGGGATGGTTTGGTTGGGATCACGTAGTGATCACTTTTGAATAGGTTGGTTCACAAGGTGATCACATACTAGTTGGGATTCACACGATGATCACTTCACGATCACTTGATGTTCACATTGAGTTCACATGGGGATCACTTTAATTGTGATCACTTGGGGATTTCCATCAATGACGCAAAACCAATCCCGTCGCCCCCAATTAATGGGGACCATTGATCTCACTTGACAAGGGGTGTGTCAAATAATCACGAGGCATGTTAAGCGCCATGACCAGCAACATCAAGAGCAAGGCAATTCTTTGCTTCGAGGAGGACCTCATGTAGATTCCCTACATTATAATAATAACAAGCATTGGTCCTATTGCCTATCTGCTCAACTTCTTGAGAAAATGGATTCTTTCGAGGATTTCATTAAGATTCCCCTCTCATCTCCTTTCCTCATGGCTTGTTGTTCCTTGTCAAGTCCCCCTTTTCCTCTTTCATCACTCACCACCTTCACTAAGAAGAGTCCTTCAACTCACACTGTTGAAAACACCCCACGGCTACCTTGCCATCTACTAGTAGACGATGGCATCCCGAACAAGAAGCTCTTCATGGACTTTATGTGTTTCATGAGGATGTGGTAAAGCATCGAGTGGTTGTGGCATGCTTGGGCACAAGGTAGACACCCATAGCTTATCCAAAAAGAGTAGAAAACCAAGAAGCACTAAAATTTTTGATTAGATGCTTTATTTGTGGAGGAGAACTTTAAGCTTTGAAATTTTTTTACAATTAATTCATGGATTACTCAGAAGACCCATGATTTTTGATGTGTCATTTGCGGGATCTTGCTCAAAGATAAAGTTGAGGCAAACCTACATTGACTCGGAGCTCAAGTGGTCTAGTTCCGATCTGCACTTTAGCAGTGTTGATTGCAAATTTGCTTTCCTCTCATGAAAAAAATGCTTCAGAATTTTTGTACTTTCAACTTGGAGCTACATAATTATTTTATCGTGCATTGCTATCTACCTTGAAAATAGAAAACAACTTTGGAACCAGCATTTTCCACCCAAATTCCCTTAGCACATCGTCAACCCACTTCAAAAGCAGTAAACAATACTCATTAACCTTTAAAGTTATTGACTTTCATGTTGGTTTTTGCAGGCTATCCAACATGGATAGGAACATAGTAATGAGGCACGACCTACACCAATTATACATCCAGAGGACATGGATTTATACCTACTAAGATGCAACACTATCGTGATGACCTCTTGCATCTCATAGAGTATGGGTTGGTGAAGAGGTTGTTATACATGGATAACTTTATGTCACATGCTATGAGATGTATTATTAGGCATCTTATAGCCTAATCACACACCAGAGATTGAAGCTCGGGAGAGCAATTGGGGATGACACAAGAGGAGAGGATATGCAGACTATGCAACCTAGAGAATAAGTCAAAGTAGCACTTTGTATGTAGATGCATGCCATACTAGGAGATCAAAGTTCACGATGGAGTTTGGACCGCTAAGGCAAATGATGGAGTACCCACACCAAAGGGAGCTTTCGTTGAGGTTCTACAAGGGAGCCTGGTGAAGTGAAGCCTGCTCATCATCTCGTGCCCTGCAAGGACATGAACCGGCCCCTCAATTTAGAGACGGAATGTTCTTGGAATTTTGCTTACGTGTCCTTTCCTAATTCCCTACAAATTAATTTTGCTGGAAATTGCTCAAAATTAGACCAACTTATTGGTTTCTAATTTTCAATGTAGAATCTTCGCAGATTCCACCAGAACTCTAGTTCAGTTCTTCAAGCCTTTCCATGAGCAAAATCCTCGACCCCAGATCCTGGGATGTGTTAAGCATACACTACCGTGAGCCAAGGACCATGTTGTGCCACCTAGCAGGCTAACTCGCCAGCTCCATGTGTTGTTGTTGCTGGCTTGCCCCTAAAGACGCAGCCCTGGTTACCCAGCCTTCCGAGGTGTAGACTTCGCTTGCCACGTGTCCACGTCACATCCCCTTCGGAAGGTAGATTCCCATGTCGCCTCCCTTTGTTACCTGCCACAACGTCCTTCTCTTTTCAATCCCAAAGCCAGTATCTGCCGAGATTTTCTCTAATAAAATCATTTCTCAAAGTTATAGGAACATGCCTAAATAAATTCTTTTTTTTAAGATTCCGTGTGCATGGCTACCTAGGCTCATAATGAATTTTGTCCACTCATCCAACTACACGGCATCTCGCTAATATGCCCTCTAAAGCGACATTTTCCAAAATCTTACCCGCATATATACTCTAGGAGAAATGTCTATGAGATTTGAGATTCCTCGCCAGGTTTTTGAATCCTTTTTTATGAAACTCTGGGAACCAAAAAACCTTCATGGCAGGGATCAATCTCCGTCTCTGACTATCAATGGCATCGGGCTACCTCGACTCATGTTCAATTCATATAAGAAAAGATAGCAAAGTCTGTTTGATGCCAACTCCAGCCCTTACCGCCGACAACCAATCAAAAACATGTCCCACAAACGCGCACGTCACCATATCGGATATAAATCGATGCATCAGCTTTTCTCTCTTCTGGAGCGCACATGCACCCGACCGGCGAGGTCCAACTGATGAAGGGCAAGTTGGTCGGACTTCGTGGGTCGGAGTCTCTTGAGCACATGCAAGGAAACCATCAAAAGTAGAAGCAATCCCTGTTGCATAGCAAGAATGCCAAACATTACTGGTTTGCTATAGTTAGAATTGGCAAGGTCCCTTTAGCTAGAATTTTGAGACCAAGCACCTCAAGTCGACACAACCTGCTCCACTCGATGGGAAAGGTTCAAACTGATAGTTTTATGCTAAAATATTCAAGATATGTCAATTTTCCATCGGTCGATCGGAGGTATGTAGTCACACTATCGGTGCCCATCCTGTCGTCTACCAGCCTGCTCTACCCACGGCATTGCTGCTATGCATTGGCATCCTGTTAAGCCTCATGACTATTTGACACCCCCCTTTTCAAGTGGGATCGACGGTCCACGATTTTTGGATGATGTGGACCATCCACTTATTCTCAAGAATAAAAAGATTCAAGCCGGTTTGTGCCCCCGCTCCTTGAGCCCACTACCTACCACACCAGAGGCTACGACTCTCTCGTTAAGCTATCGCACATCACTTGAAATGGAGGTGCGAACGTGAAATAATATGGTAAAAATGACGGGGTGGGGATCACATGGTGTTCACTTGGAGGTCACTTTGGGATGGTTTGGTTGGGATCACGCAGTGATCACTTTTGAATAGGTTGGTTCACAAGGCGATCACATACTAGTTGGGATTCACACGAGGATCACTTCACGATCACTTGATGTTCACATTGAGTTCACATGGGGATCACTTTAATTGTGATCACTTGGGGATTTCCATCAATGACGCAAAACCAATCCCGTCGCCCCCAATTAATGGGGACCATTGATCTCACTTGACAAGGGGTGTGTCAAATAATCACGAGGCATGTTAAGCGCTATGACCAGCAACATCAAGAGCAAGGCAATTCTTTGCTTCGAGGAGGACCTCATGTAGATTCCCTACATTATAATAATAACAAGCATTGGTCCTATTGCCTATCTGCTCAACTTCTTGAGAAAATGGATTCTTTCGAGGATTTCATTAAGATTCCCCTCTCATCTCCTTTCCTCATGGCTTGTTGTTCCTTGTCAAGTCCCCCTTTTCCTCTTTCATCACTCGCCACCTTCATTAAGAAGAGTCCTTTAACTCACACTGTTGAAAACACCCCACGGCTACCTTGCCATCTACTAGTAGACGATGGCATCCCGAACAAGAAGCTCTTCATGGACTTTCTGTGTTTCATGAGGATGTGGTAAAGCATCGAGTGGTTGTGGCATGCTTGGGCACAAGGTAGACACCCATAGCTTATGCAAAGAGAGTAGAAAACCAAGAAGCACTAAAATTTTTGATTAGATGCTTTATTTGTGGAGGAGAACTTTAAGCTTTGAAATTTTTTTACAATTAATTCATGGATTACTCAGAAGACCCATGATTTTTGATGTGTCATTTGCGGGAGCTTGCTCAAAGATAAAGTTGAGGCAAACCTACATTGACTCGGAGCTCAAGTGGTCTAGTTCCGATCTGCACTTTAGCAGTGTTGATTGCAAATTTGCTTTCCTCTCATGAAAAAAATGCTTCAGAATTTTTGTACTTTCAACTTGGAGCTACATAATTATTTTATCGTGCATTGCTATCTACCTTGAAAATAGAAAACAACTTTGGAACCAGCATTTTCCACCCAAATTCCCTTAGCACATCGTCAACCCACTTCAAAAGCAGTAAACAATACTCATTAACCTTTAAAGTTATTGACTTTCATGTTGGTTTTTGCAGGCTATCCAACATGGATAGGAACATAGTAATGAGGCACGACCTACACCAATTATACATCCAGAGGACATGGATTTATACCTACTAAGATGCAACACTATCGTGATGACCTCTTGCATCTCATAGAGTATGGGTTGGTGAAGAGGTTGTTATACATGGATAACTTTATGTCACATGCTATGAGATGTATTATTAGGCATCTTATAGCCTAATCACACACCAGAGATTGAAGCTCGGGAGAGCAATTGGGGATGACACAAGAGGAGAGGATATGCAGACTATGCAACCTAGAGAATAAGTCAAAGTAGCACTTTGTATGTAGATGCATGGCATACTAGGAGATCAAAGTTCACGATGGAGTTTGGACCGCTAAGGCAAATGATGGAGTACCCACACCAAAGGGAGCTTTCGTTGAGGTTCTACAAGGGAGCCTGGTGAAGTGAAGCCTGCTCATCATCTCGTGCCCTGCAAGGACATGAATCGGCCCCTCAATTTAGAGACGGAATGTTCTTGGAATTTTGCTTACGTGTCCTTTCCTAATTCCCTACAAATTAATTTTGCTGGAAATTGCTCAAAATTAGACCAACTTATTGGTTTCTAATTTTCAATGTAGAATCTTCGCAGATTCCACCAGAACTCTAGTTCAGTTCTTCAAGCCTTTCCATGAGCAAAATCCTCGACCCCAGATCCTGGGATGTGTTAAGCATACACTACCGTGAGCCAAGGACCATGTTGTGCCACCTAGCAGGCTAACTCGCCAGCTCCATGTGTTGTTGTTGCTGGCTTGCCCCTAAAGACGCAGCCCTGGTTACCCAGCCTTCCGAGGTGTAGACTTCGCTTGCCACGTGTCCACGTCACATCCCCTTCGGAAGGTAGATTCCCATGTCGCCTCCCTTTGTTACCTGCCACAACGTCCTTCTCTTTTCAATCCCAAAGCCAGTATCTGCCGAGATTTTCTCTAATAAAATCATTTCTCAAAGTTATAGGAACATGCCTAAATAAATTCTTTTTTTTAGGATTCCGTGTGCATGGCTACCTAGGCTCATAATGAATTTTGTCCACTCATCCAACTACACGGCATCTCGCTAATATGCCCTCTAAAGCGACATTTTCCAAAATCTTACCCGCATATATACTCTAGGAGAAATGTCTATGAGATTTGAGATTCCTCGCCAGGTTTTTGAATCCTTTTTTATGAAACTCTGGGAACAAAAAAACCTTCATGGCAGGGATCAATCTCCGTCTCTGACTATCAATGGCATCGGGCTACCTCGACTCATGTTCAATTCATATAAGAAAAGATAGCAAAGTCTGTTTGATGCCAACTCCAGCCCTTACCGCCGACAACCAATCAAAAACATGTCCCACAAACGCGCACGTCACCATATCGGATATAAATCGATGCATCAGCTTTTCTCTCTTCTGGAGCGCACATGCACCCGACCGGCGAGGTCCAACTGATGAAGGGCAAGTTGGTCGGACTTCGTGGGTCGGAGTCTCTTGAGCACATGCAAGGAAACCATCAAAAGTAGAAGCAATCCCTGTTGCATAGCAAGAATGCCAAACATTACTGGTTTGCTATAGTTAGAATTGGCAAGGTCCCTTTAGCTAGAATTTTGAGACCAAGCACCTCAAGTCGACACAACCTGCTCCACTCGATGGGAAAGGTTCAAACTGATAGTTTTATGCTAAAATATTCAAGATATGTCAATTTTCCATCGGTCGATCGGAGGTATGTAGTCACACTATCGGTGCCCATCCTGTCGTCTACCAGCCTGCTCTACCCACGGCATTGCTGCTATGCATTGGCATCCTGTTAAGCCTCATGACTATTTGACACCCCCCTTTTCAGGTGGGATCGACGGTCCACGATTTTTGGATGATGTGGACCATCCACTTATTCTCAAGAATAAAAAGATTCAAGCCGGTTTGTGCCCCCGCTCCTTGAGCCCACTACCTACCACACCAGAGGCTACGACTCTCTCGTTAAGCTATCGCACATCACTTGAAATGGAGGTGCGAACGTGAAATAATATGGTAAAAATGACGGGGTGGGGATCACATGGTGTTCACTTGGAGGTCACTTTGGGATGGTTTGGTTGGGATCACGCAGTGATCACTTTTGAATAGGTTGGTTCACAAGGCGATCACATACTAGTTGGGATTCACACGAGGATCACTTCACGATCACTTGATGTTCACATTGAGTTCACATGGGGATCACTTTAATTGTGATCACTTGGGGATTTCCATCAATGACGCAAAACCAATCCCGTCGCCCCCAATTAATGGGGACCATTGATCTCACTTGACAAGGGGTGTGTCAAATAATCACGAGGCATGTTAAGCGCTATGACCAGCAACATCAAGAGCAAGGCAATTCTTTGCTTCGAGGAGGACCTCATGTAGATTCCCTACATTATAATAATAACAAGCATTGGTCCTATTGCCTATCTGCTCAACTTCTTGAGAAAATGGATTCTTTCGAGGATTTCATTAAGATTCCCCTCTCATCTCCTTTCCTCATGGCTTGTTGTTCCTTGTCAAGTCCCCCTTTTCCTCTTTCATCACTCGCCACCTTCATTAAGAAGAGTCCTTTAACTCACACTGTTGAAAACACCCCACGGCTACCTTGCCATCTACTAGTAGACGATGGCATCCCGAACAAGAAGCTCTTCATGGACTTTCTGTGTTTCATGAGGATGTGGTAAAGCATCGAGTGGTTGTGGCATGCTTGGGCACAAGGTAGACACCCATAGCTTATGCAAAGAGAGTAGAAAACCAAGAAGCACTAAAATTTTTGATTAGATGCTTTATTTGTGGAGGAGAACTTTAAGCTTTGAAATTTTTTTACAATTAATTCATGGATTACTCAGAAGACCCATGATTTTTGATGTGTCATTTGCGGGAGCTTGCTCAAAGATAAAGTTGAGGCAAACCTACATTGACTCGGAGCTCAAGTGGTCTAGTTCCGATCTGCACTTTAGCAGTGTTGATTGCAAATTTGCTTTCCTCTCATGAAAAAAATGCTTCAGAATTTTTGTACTTTCAACTTGGAGCTACATAATTATTTTATCGTGCATTGCTATCTACCTTGAAAATAGAAAACAACTTTGGAACCAGCATTTTCCACCCAAATTCCCTTAGCACATCGTCAACCCACTTCAAAAGCAGTAAACAATACTCATTAACCTTTAAAGTTATTGACTTTCATGTTGGTTTTTGCAGGCTATCCAACATGGATAGGAACATAGTAATGAGGCACGACCTACACCAATTATACATCCAGAGGACATGGATTTATACCTACTAAGATGCAACACTATCGTGATGACCTCTTGCATCTCATAGAGTATGGGTTGGTGAAGAGGTTGTTATACATGGATAACTTTATGTCACATGCTATGAGATGTATTATTAGGCATCTTATAGCCTAATCACACACCAGAGATTGAAGCTCGGGAGAGCAATTGGGATGACACAAGAGGAGAGGATATGCAGACTATGCAACCTAGAGAATGAGTCAAAGGAGCACTTTGTATGTAGATGCATGGCATACTAGGAGATCAAAGGGAGATATCATTGCTTGTTCACGATGGAGTTTGGACCGCTAAGGCAAATGATGGAGTACCCACACCAAAGGGAGCTTTCGTTGAGGTTCTACAAGAGATCCTCTCCCCACCATCACTGATGCAATCCGTATTATTCCTTCATATATCCAGTGGGTGGAAGTAGCGTATTTCCACATTGCATAGCATCATAGAGCTAGATATGCATGGAACCAGTGATTCATTTTATACACACTCTATAGCTCATTTTTGCACATTTTTTCGATCCATGATTGAGGGAGACATGATCAGATGTACTAGCTTTTGTCTCATAATCACATTGTGCTTTGGTAGATGTTAACGTGCTCTCTCTCTCTCTCTCTCTCTCTCTCTCTCTCTCTCTCTCTTAAGATTAAGTTAATCTATTTAAACATTACTGTAATTTGGAGAAAAAAAATCTTTTTTAAAAATTTCCTTATTGACATGATTGAGAAAGCTTGTCTCCATACATGCATCTCATGATAATGCAATGGTGTCCCTTGGATCCTTTAGAAAGGGTTATTTTGTGCTCTTATACGGCCAATAAACTCCTTCTCTTGAAAATGGAGCAAAGCATCCTCCTTGAGATGATGGGTGGTGGCAGATGGCACAGTGCAAGTGCATGGCCATCAATGATGCATGTGTGTAGTGATTCTCAAGCTGTGAGTGCTTAAAGGCTAAGGAAGTGTAGGGATCACTCTAGAATTTTTACTTGGTGAGCCAAAGGCTCTCTTCCCCCTATTTGATTGCACAAGCCACCACGTGGCAGCTTTTCACGCTAGCAAAAAAAGCTAAAAAAAGCCCGCTTAATTAATAATAAAAACGTCGTCGTGAAACAAGTACAGCAGCTTCGCAGGCTCTCCAGAAGCAGTTTGGAGACAAAGACGTGCAGGAGTTCGCAGGCAATTCGCAGGTTCCCCACAAGCAGCTCGGACAGCCAATTCCAGTTCGCAGGCTCCCCAGAAGCAGCAGGTTCTACTCTTTGAGAGAGAGAGAGAGAGAGAGAGAGAGAGAGAGAGACCCTACTGCTTTCATCTGAGTTCGGGCCTCTGCAATGGCTTGATCGCACGAAATATCTCCCGATTCTGCCCGGCTTGCTGCTCCATGGTCAAACATCGCAGACAAGAATTGGTGTGAATCTTAAGAGTACTGGAGACCTTGCAAACCCTGGCTATATTTCGCAGATCATCAAGCTGGAAGGTACTTCGGATTCTTGCCGACATGATGAGCACTACCTACTGCATATCATTTCCATGAACATTGAAGGATAGCCGATGGCACAGGGTTGTTGAATCTGTATAAGCTATACTTGGAGCGGCATAATGCTGACCATAACTAGTTGCGCCCACAGAAACAAAAACTAGCTGAGTAAGGTAGTTGAAGCTGGACATACTGTTCAGCTGGCCACTGGGTCTTGTTGCACACAAAGCTGCTATGATCGCTACGTGGGGAAGGCGCTAGTAGGCTTACAATAATTAGGTAATGAGGCTTCACCGCAAAAGAAGCCCGATTCCAATATGCCGATGGGGCAAACAATGACATTGTCGACCTTGCACTATTGGAATGAATAGGGAGGAACTTGGCCTACATACTCTATATCTGTTACTAAAGAATGCTCTTGTAATGTCAACGAGGTAGGCTTTTCTTCATGGCTCTTCGCTTTCATGTGATCATGGAGGTTCCACATTTGATGGTTCCATTAAAGCTCATGTGCGAGCAAAGCCAACATCGTCTTGTTTTTCCTTGTGGGTGATTTTCAGAGGTTTTGGGTTATCTATGGCTTGTGAACAATGGAACTGTTTCTTGTCAGTCAAATACAATAGGTTGTGTTGAGAATGTGGGTCTCATGTGAACGTTAGTTGTGAGCGAGGAATCATAAGAATGCTTGGAAAATTAAAAATATACGCAAATAGGGACAAAGTATATGCAAATATTCACAAAGCTCTTGATCAAGGAGTTGTAAGCAAGGGCATGGGATCCAATTATGATTTTATAAATACTTTGCACTTGCCCAAAACCCATTCCTCTGAAACTTTTTTCATTCAGGAATGTTAGTGGTTGCTTATCTCCTAGACATGAGGGCATCAACCCCAAACAAGATTTTGGTCAGGTTGTTGGTCCCCATGTCACTGAACGTTTGTGTGGTCACACGAGAGCTGCCAGTACCCGTAGCATTGCCAGCTGGACGTTGCAGGGGATAGATTGTCCGGTGACACGATAGAATTTGATAACACTTGAGCGCAACCATAAAGCTGCACGATTTTGCATGCCCTACGTGGTGAGCACGTTATGGAATCTTCGCTCTGGGTGGCCCTTTTGAAGCAAAGCTGGAGTAACTCTACTTGGCGGACGCGCATTAAAATCATTCTCGTTCGCGTTTTGCAACTATGCCATAATCTGCATAGTTGGCTATGGCATACATAGTTGTATAAACAAGCTTAGTTATTTCCACGTGACCAGAAACGAGACTTAGTAACTAGTGCAAATAACTAGAAACTAAGCCTCGTGTAACCATGGCCTAAGATCCATTACATCAGCAAAAATTCAAGGAGGGTTGTCTGCCAAGGGTTGCTTGGGGTACTGTGGATTAGAGGGCCGCTAGCACTTGAGAAGAAGAGTTGGCCACGTGGGGTGGTGGCGACGACATCGATCGAATTAAACATATGGAATCTGGTTGTATGCAAAAAGGGCTAGATTTCACGCAGGCTTCATGCCACCACCTCAATTGCATCATTAACAGAACTACTAGTAGCTCCCTCTGTTGTAAGCACTGGCTTCTGCATCTTTTGGAGGAATTGTACCTTGACAGCCTTCAAGTTACTTCTTTTGACTAGAAGCATTAGTTTCTAATGGATGGCTGTTGCGCCCCCTGCACGCGCAAAGTGGTTATTGGATCTTTAGAGTTTATTTTTTCTCACTACTGCTCAAAGCACGAGACTCATGGAAGTTCAGAAGCAGACGCTCAATGCAAAAAACAAATCTATTGCTCTTGAAAGTGAGATCGTTGTCAAAAGAATCAATAGATCTTTTACAGTTGTTGGTGACGAGCTTGAGTATATCGTCTCTATGGCCACAAAAACACACTCATTCCACCCTCACCTTTGAGCAGTGTTGAAGAGAATTGCTACTTGATTGAGACCTGATTGAAACCCCTTGGAAATGGCACACGTCAAATGGGCTGACAAATTCGGCGTCATGTTGCATTGAACCGCAAGTTGATGTGTTGAGTAGTATAAGGTTAGGCATTTAGAAATTCTAGTTGGTCATAGATTTCCACTATGCCTAGTAGGCAGCTGAATGCAAGGTAGTACGAGCTTCATAAAACTGCTAAATATGACAACGTCCCTGCCACTTTCTAGCTCTATTTTGAAGGTGAATGATATCGAGTGGAACGGCACTCGTACTAATGTCCATGAGCGTCACGTAATAGTAGTTCTCCAGCTGTGTGTTTGGATTATTGATGAGCGGACTAAATATGGTGCCTTCTGCTATGAGGATGTTGACCTCAAGATGCTTATTATCATGTGAAGTTAGGAAGCACGATACATAACATGGCTTAGTCAGCAATGAGGTAAGAAGATATAATTGATGATCGAAGTAGCTTACAAGACACACACACACAAAGAGAAAGAGAAAGAGAGAGAGAGAGAGAGAGAGAGAGAGAGAGAGAGATAAGGTAATACTGATCACAGGACATAGAACATTAAGCTACATCTGTGTGTTTTATGTATGGCAGGGAGGACATATATTCACAACACTGAATGTTCCAATTGCGCAAGCACGACTCCAGTTGGACAACACTACAAGGTCCGTTATCTGCATCCAATTTTCCATGCGCATGCATTTGCTTGGCGCAACACATAAACGCTACGGGGCAGGGCATGGCTTCCGTTTCTTATAAATTTTTGGAGAGACCACAGTGCCAGCTCTCCACCATACTCTTGTATGGCACCTCTGTATGACGTGCACTATATGCTTTGCACTTTCAGTCTGTGACGTTTCATTGCAAGACGATATGTTTAACTATTCACATTGTTTTTTTGTAGCTTGACTCAAATATTGGTCTGTACTAGATTGAACAATCAAAAAGCAGCAGTACAACATTGCAGGTCAGTAAAGCACCTCATTTACTGTTGCAGTTTATTCATGCTTTATCTATTTAGTTTTTAAAGAATTTTTCGTGCTACTTCCTTTGCTTCGGTTTCTTTGGAACTCGTTTTCAGAACCATACACTCAATGTCGATCAACATCTGTACATATTAGTTACACACGCAACTCTTTGCATACGGTTGCTAGCCAATGGATAGGATGTATTACAATAGTGAATTCACAAGTAGTGAATGCATGTGGTGTATTAGAGTATTGAATTCACCTTGTGCATCTTTACTTCAGCTGTAAACAATTGATACCATACTAGGTGTCTAAATAATTGATGCCATACTATATATGTCCTCGTTTCTCTATACTAGGTGTTAGTATGAAGTTCTAAAGACCTAGAAGATTACACTCCAAAGTGTCAATAAGCTAGGGAGCAAACTGTAGCCAACTTGAAGCTAGCTTATCGTCCATATGCTAGGTCATGGTTTGAAATTACTACATTGTATAAAGATTGGAGCATGCAACATGACATCTTTGCTCACAATCTAGAAATATGTATCTCCTGCGTGGCGGCATACCTCACATATATAGCGATAAACGAGGTTGACAGACACATGAAATTCACTCCTGCTATCCTAATCACTTCTATATTATTATTGGGTGCTTTTTGCCATTGGAGAAACAACAACAAGACACTATTAGTAGCAGCATTGCATCTACAATTTATTATCAATTCAAGATACCAACCACAAATCAGTAGTATCCCCTCTCTATTTGTGAGACCGATGAGTAATATTTGGACATAAGAGAGGCATATATTATAATTATAGACGAGATTCAATGAAAATTTTATTTTTAAAATATTTTTTGTTTACAAGAATTCACATGTAGCATGTATGTCTCCTCCCATAAACATTATAGCATTTTTCAAATATATATCCCTTTCACTCAGTGTGGCCCTTGCCAAATTAGTCATGCTTGTGTTCTTTCAATGCTAGATGCTAAATGTCAATTTGTATGTCCTGCTATATTCTATAGATGTTGTATAGCAAGGCCCATAGAAGGAAATATTTTCATGCCTCATGAGAGACAAAATCTTTGAAAGTTAGATGTTGATAATTTTGCTTTAGTATAAATTGTTGCTTTCATGCCCATTGATCACTTCTTGTTTTTCTTTTGAGAATTCTTGCAAAAGCTAATAGTGTCTATAAAGTAAGGAGTAGGTCCCCAAATCGGACCCTCCATCTGCCCATGTGTGGCTGCCCTTGAGAAGACAAGTCCGCTTTTGAATTCGGCCACCGGCCACTAGTCACCAACCATTGACTACCCAAACGGCCAACCGACCGGTCGTTTTTCGACCATTTTCCGGCCGCCGACCGGCCATAATATTCCAGCTTAGGCTCGAGATTTGGGCGTAAAAATTTTGATTTCCGGCGAGTGATTTTATTTTCTGGCGAGTTATTTTTCTTCACGCACAATGGCTTCTCCTCATAATGGGGGTCTTACAAATGTGCATTTTTAACACAGAAAATTACAAGGGATAAATTACGCTCCATACTTAACAATCTCCCACTTGGAGACTGATCTCCAAACCAAACCTGTGATTTATTTCCATGCTGGCTTCTTATCCTTGAATGCCAATTGAAGATGAGCAAAAGCACAACTTCTCCTTGTTGACCACATTTGTAAACATGTCTGCAGGATTTTCACTTGTATGCACCTTGCTTAGCTTTAGATGTCCCTCTTCCAAAAGAGTGTGTATGAAGTGATATCTCACTTCAATGTGCTTTTTCCTTGAATGAAAGGCTGAGTTATTTGCAAGATGGATAGCACTTTGGCTATCATTGTACAAGACACAATTGTCTTGTTTGAATCCAAGCTCTTCTAAGAATCTATGAAGCCACAGAATTTCTTTGCTTGCCTCCGTCATTGCTACATACTCTGCTTCCGTGGTAAAAAGTGAGACCACTTTCTGCAGCTTTGAAGCCCAGCTTACTGTTGTGCCTCCAACAGTGAAGACACAGCGAGTAGTGCTCCTTCGAGTATCTTTGACACCTGCCATATCTGCATTAGCATACCCTTCTAGAAAAATATCAGTTCCTCCAAAATACAAAGCATTTGTTGTTGTCCAATTTAGATACCTAAGTATCTACTTCACAGCTTGCGAGTGCTCTTTACCTGGATTGTCCATGAACCTACTTACAACCACTGCATGTGCAATGTCTGGTCTTGTCTAGACCATAGCATACATAAGAGAACCTACCACTGCAACATATGGAACTTTAGACATATAGGCTATCTCCTCTTGTGTCTTTGGACACATATCCTTGGTTAGTTTAAAGTGACCAGCCTAAAGTGTAGAAACCGTTTTTGCATTTTGCACTGCATACCTTTCTAGTACCATCTTGATGTAATCCTCTTGAGATAGCTTTATTGTCTTCTTCGTCCTTTCCCTTGATATCTTCATACCAAGTGTCCTCTTTGCAACACCTAAATCTTTCATTGAAAAAGACTTAGACAGCTCCTCTTTTAGGTCTTTGATTTCCTGCATGTTAGCACTTGCAATCAGCATGTCATCAACATACAACATTAGGATGATGAACTTCCCAGCTTTCAAATTCTTCATGTAGACGCAATGATCTGAGTTGCATCTTCTGAATCCATGATCTAACATCCATCGATCAAACTTCAAGTACCATTGTCTTGATGCTTTCTTTAAATCATACAAGCTTTTCTTTAATCTGGAAACCATTTTCTCCTTACCTTTTACTTCATACCCTTTGGTTGAAGCATGTAGATTTCCTTCTCTAAGTCACCGTGAGTGAATGCCGTATTTACATCCATTTGCTCAAGATTTAGATCATGAGCAGCCAGAAGGCTTAAGACAAGCCTAACTGAGTTCATTTTTACAACATGAGAGAATATTTCATTGAAGTCAATACCTTTCTTTTGAGAAAACCCTTTTACCACAAGCCTAGACTTGTACCTTTTCTTCCCCCTTCTTCTTCCTTTAGCTTGTACACCCATTTGTTTTGAAGTGCCCACTTACCTTTAGGTAACTCAACCAACTGTTGGAATTAGGGTTGCAGAGAAACACACACAGCTTGGAGAAGACGAAGGAAGTTCAAGGCACACAATAGAGAGTGTGTTACTTAGTGTGAAATGGAAAGATAGATAGCCCTAGAGTGATGGGCGTATATACAATGCACGGGGGAAAAAACCTCCTAAAGAGGGAAAAAATGCCCCGGCGGTCCTAGTGTGTTCACACACATCACTACCACATGTATATGGTAACAAATCCCCCCTGGAGTGATGCAGTGAACGAGAGCTGGCACATGAGTAAAGATAAGTGCCATGCCCTGAGGACAGGATCAGTCCACAAAGGGGAGTAAGCCCAAAGCTTGGAGAAAAGCTTCAAGCTTCTCACGAGACAATGCCTTTGTAAAAAGATCTGCAAGGTTGTCCTGTGTTGGCACATAAGCCAAGTTGATCTCTCCTGCTGAGAGCCTCTCCCTGACATAGTGGTAATGCACCTCAATGTGCTTTGTGCGAGCATGAAAAACTGGGTTCCTCGCAATTGCCAATGCGCTCTGACTGTCAGTGTAGATAGTGTTGGCAGTGTCTTGTCCAACACCCAAATCAATCATAAGACGTCTGAGCCATACACACTCAACCGTAGCTGTGAAGACTTCCCTGTACTTAGCCTCACAACTCGAAGTGGCCACAATAGGTTGCTTCTTGCTCAACCATGATATACATGAACTGCCAAGCATGAAACAAAAACCACTTGTGGACACTCGCGTGTCAAAACAACCATCCCAATCTGAGTCCGAAAAAGCATGTAATTCTGGCAGCAATGATCCCCCTTGGCTTAAAACAAGCCAAGATGTAAAGATCCACTAAGGTAGCGGAAAATCCTCTTGACAGCTTGCCAATGCTTAGACCCTGGTCTATGCATAAATCTGCTGACCTGTGAGACTGCAAACTGAATATCCGGCCTCGTGCTGCATACATAAATGAGGCAGCCAACAACAGTTTGGTAAAGAGTGACATCAGCAGGATCGCTAGCATCATGTAGACTCAACTTCAAACCTGTTTCCATGGGAGTGGAAATAGGTTTGCAATCCTCAAGTCCAAACTTACAAAGTAATGTCTCTATGTAACTTTTCTGACACAAGGCAATACCACCATCAGACTGCTTAAATTGTATACCCAAGTAATGATGCAACAACCCCAAATCTTTCATCTTGAAAGTAGCATTCAAATCAGCCTTAAATTCAGCAATATGTCTCTCATTTGGTCCAGTGATCAGCAAATCATCAACATAAAGAACCACAATGAGAAGTACATCATCCTCCCGCTTTATATACAATGTGCTTTTTGTTGTACTGTTACAAAAGCCTCGTTTAACCAAATGAGTGTCAGCTTTCTCATACCAAGCACGAGGAGATTGCTTCAACCCATACAAAGCCTTCTTACATCTGCACACTTTTTCCTCTTGTCCTTTTATGACAAAACCGCGAGGATGAGTTACATAAACTTCCTCAAATATGTCACCATTCAAGAAACCAGTAACAATGTCTGATTGATGTACATCCCAACCAAAATGAGCTACCAATGCACATAGAAAACGTACAGTAGTCATACGACAAGTGGGAGCAAAAGTCTCTTCATAGTCTATGCCTTTTTGCTGTGCATAACCTTTTGCAACAAGTCGAGCCTTATGGCGATCGATCTCACCATCCGGCTTGCGTTTCAACTTGTAAACCCACTTCGTACCAATGGCCTTTTTGCCAGGAGGCATTTGAGGAAGTTTATGTAACGCAACCTCGCGGTTTTGTCATAAAAGGACAAGAGGACAAAGTGTGCAAATGTAAGAAGGCTTTGTATGGGTTGAAGCAATCTCCTCGTGCTTGGTATGAGAAAACTGACACTCATTGGGTCAAACGAGGCTTTCGTAACAGTCCAACAGAAAGCACATTGTATGTAAAGCGTGAGGATGATGTATTTCTCATTGTGGTTCTGTATGTATGATTTGCTGATCATTGGACCAAATGAGAGACATATTGCTGAATTTAAGGCTGATTTGAATGCTACTTTCAAGATGAAAGATTTGGGGCTGTTGCATCATTACTTGGGTATACAGTTTAAGCAGTGTGATGGTGGTATTGCCTTGTGTCAGAAAAGTTACATAGAGACATTGATATGTAAGTTTGGACTTGAGTATTGCAAACCTATTGCCACTCCCATGGAAATAGGTTTGAAGTTGAGTCTACATGATGCTGGCGATCTTGCTGATGTCACTCTTTACCAAACTGTTGTTGGCTGCCTCATTCATGTATGCAACACGAGGCCAGATATTCAGTTTGCAGTTTCACAGGTCAGCAGATTTATGCATAGCCCAGGGTCTAAGCATTGGCAGGTTGTCAAGAGGATTTTCCGCTACCTTAGTGGTACTTTACATCTTGGCTTGTTTTATCCCAATTGGGGATCATTGCCGCCAAACTTACATGCTTTTTCGGACTCAGATTGGGCTGGTTGTTTTGACACGCGAGTGTCCACAAGTGGTTTTTGTTTCATGCTTGGCAGTTCATGTATATCATGGTTGAGCAAGAAGCAACCTACTGTGGCCACTTCAAGTTGTGAGGCTGAGTACAGGGCAGTCTTCATAGCTACGGTTGAGTGTTTATGGCTCAGACGCCTTATGGCTGATTTGGGTGTTGGACAGGACACTGCCAACACTATCTACACTGACAGTCAGAGCGCATTGGCAATTGCGAGGAACCCAGTTTTTCATGCTCACACAAAGCACATTGAGGTGCACTACTACTATGTCAAGGAGAGGCTCTCAGCAGGAGAGATCAGCTTGGCTTATGTGCCAACACAGGACAACCTTGTAGATATTTTCACAAAGGCATTGTCTCATGAGAAGCTTGAAGCTTTCCACAAAGCTTTGGGCCTACTCCCCTTTGTGGACTGATCCTGTCCTCAGGGCATGGCACTTCCCTTACTCATGTGCTAGCTCTCGTTCACCGCATCACTCCATGGGGGATTTTTTACCATATACATGTGGTAGTGATGTGTGTGAACACACTAGGACCGCCGGGGCATTTTTTCCCTCTTTAGGAGGTTTTTTCCCCCGTGCATTGTATATACGCCCATCACTCTAGGGCTATCTATCTTTCCATTGCACACTAAGTAACACACTCTCTATTGTGTGCCTTGAGCTTCCTTCATCTTCTCCAAGCTGTGTGTGTTTCTCTACAACCTTAATTCCAACAAAATGCAACATCATCTCTCACATCAGACATATTCGGACCAATGAAGATCCTCCAACAAATTGAACCTAATCAACAAATCCAACGACAAAATGAAGACAATCAGTCCATCAACAACCAATCAAAACCTTCCCTTGTCTCCACGGACACTTTTCAACAGTGCCTAAGGACGGGCACTAAAATCGGAAGGAGGGAATGTTAACTTAGTTAGCGTCAGTTAACAGAAGATGCTAAAGACCAAAGACGTACAAGTGCACATCGAAGATCAACATGAAGAAGCAGTAAAGATTGGATTTACACATTTTCCACGTTTTTCTAAAATAGTAACGTATTGTAAATTCCCAATTTATTTCAAGCCATTGTAATATTGTTATGTGTTACGGGCTCAATGGGAGTTCCAAGATGTAAAGAAAAGGTCAGTTAGTGTGCCTAGGTAGCAGATTCAGCAAGTGGTGGAGCCCTAAAGGCCTTGGGCACCCGGACATTGCATATTTTTACCCTAGGTATATAAGGAAGTGTGTAAAAGAAATTAGGGTTCTCAAGTCATTTGTAAAGAGCACTCTTTGGTGAGAGCTCTTGAGGTGTGTGGCTATGGAGTCCGTGAGATTCTCTTTGCTCATGAGACTTGACTACCACTAATCAATGATCCATTCTCTCTCACTATGCCTCTCTCTTACTTGTTATGATTGCCTGTGATGCTTAGATTAACTAGATCTTAACTAATTAGTGGTTAATCCCTCTCTAATCTTGTGTGATTGCCCTCTTTTGCTTGTGATGTGCATGTAGGTTTGATTGGAGTGTGGTGCTTGATAGATCTATGTGTGTGTGCTTGCGATTAGTGTGTTGCATGATAGGATTAGTGTTGTGTGCGTCTTGCAATTGTAGTGCGTGTGATTGGGTTGATTAGAGGTGAAGAGAAGTGGATATGGAGCTTTTCCCATCATTGCGGCTTAGCTCCTCCATAGTCCGAGAAGCTCACCTCATAGAGTTAACCATTTGTGTTGCCACGATTAGCTCACTAACCGTGTGAGTGTTTCCATGCCTTGGCCAGGTAGCTCATCCCTCCGGATTGATAATTTTGTTGTTCATTGGAGCTATTGCAACAATGGGACCCCCAACAAAGAATGATTCACCAAAAATTTCTTTATGGTTTGGCCTACACCTTAGGAAAGATGAGGTTGACATCTCTAGAAGAGCTCACATCTATTTTAAAAAGGGAATTAGATTTTGGAATCAAGTATACAAGGTTAGCTCCTGCATTTTTGAAGAAATTCTAGCCAATCATTTCCAACTGTCTCCTTTGCTCACCAATTTTCTTGTTTTCAGGATTCAAAGAGGTTTGGAAGAGCCTTTGATCCTCCCTTTGTGGGAGATTCTTTCAAGCTATCAAAGACTTGTGAGTAGATCTACTCTCAATTCTCAAGGAGCCCAGATTTTAGCTAGACTCTTAAAGCAAGGCTCAACTCAAGTTGGTGATTTAATTGGAGTTCCAAATAGTGTAAGTACTTGTTTCAATGTGTTTGGGCCTTGGGCCTATTTCCAACAAGCACAATACTCTTCAATGGCTCGTTCTTCACCAAGGACTATGGATAGGTACTCAAGAATTTGTATAAGATGTAGCCAACAAGTATACTCTATCATCCACCTTTTCTTTGAGTTCTCAAAGAGTCAAATATCTTTAGCCTTTCTCCACTAGATCCTAGGTGTTGTCTCTCTATATCAAGAGGGACATAAAGAAAGGTAAGTAACACCTCTTTATTGCTCAAATGACCATTCAAATTTATCTTCTTTTTAGCACATGCATTATCTTTTGGCTCAATATTCTCTTCATTTTAATTTGTTTGGGAACCCTTTTATTTTTAATGGTCCTTAAAGAAATAGAGGGCCCTCCAAATAAAATGCCCTTTAAAGGGTATATGGAGGTACACTCCTTGATTGGTGCTGACTCTAGGGGGTGCTTTTGTCCTTTGCCTCCTTTATGGCCCCCCATAATTATTCTGGCCACAATTACCTCCTACCTCAAGCACATGTGGTGGAATACGATAGTGAGAATATTGTATGGTATCTCCAACTTCTCTCTCATCCTCTTGAAGGGTTTTTAATATTTCCTTTATATTTGTAAGGCCATGGGGTACTCTCCTTTATCCTTTGATATGTTCATTCAAGGTTCTCACGGGGTTTCTTCCCTCATTTAAAATCTCTATTTCTCTAGGTCTTGCCTTTTTATCTAGAGGTGGTCGTGGAATCACTCTTTCTAGAAGTGGCATATCTGAAGGCGGTTCTATCAATGCTTTTGCCAGCTCTAAGAGATTCTTTCATAGTTCCAACATCAACTTTTCTATTTATCAATTGGGATAAGTTAACTATCAATTTTCTATAGTTTTTTGGTTTTCTAGCCTAGCCTTAAAAGCTTGTAAAATAGCATCAATGGATTCATACTTCTTGTCAACTAGGAATGAACCCCCTAATCCGGCATCTTTAGGCTCTCTTGTTTTACCCTTACTAGATTCTAGCTTCTCACTAAACTTCATGTTAGAGATGGACTCTTCTTGCTATTTTAGTTGCTCTTGAGCTTTTGAGATACTAGAAGTTACTACCTCTAACTCTCTACTTACCTTGAGGTCTTATAATCACATTAATTGGAACTTGAGGCTCAATTTGGGATCCACTCGACAATGGGGTCACTTCTATAATGTTTCTGGGAGAATTTTTCTTCTTCTTTGGGCTTCTAGGAAAATCCAAAACAAGATGGTGATTACACAGTCCTTAAACTGCAGCCTTTTATTAAAAGTCTCATTTGTGGGAAATCTTTGATCAAGTGATCATCTTTGCACTTGTAGCACGATCCTAAAGTCCTTGGCTATTGCTATTGTGGGTACTACCTTTGAAAGTATTATCTTGATTGTGTGCCATCAATTTGCAATAAATACAAGAGTATTGTGGCCCATTGTTAACCCCTCTCAATGAGGAATATTGCTTAATGACACCACTGGCACATCAAAACTTGTTGGAGTGTTCCATCGATCATAGCCAATATGTCCAAGTGATTAGCTATAATTAAATTTTAAATCGTTGTAATAAGATGATATAGGCGCTATAGCTCTCCCTTCTTGTACTTCACTAGGATGTACATAACACACAGTTGTTTGGTAGTCACCTTGGAGTGGTGGTGGTCACCCTTAAAGTGGCTAATGCCTTTCCACTCATGGTAAAGCTTGTAGTTGTCTTTGGAGGTATCTTGGTGGTGATGGTGGTGCTACGGGGATAGTCTAGTAACACACGTTCTATTGATACTTCTAATTAGATGGATACAACCTTTCCTAGCATATACTTGGTTGCTATAACACTCACTTGTGTCATGGTTCATCCACTTTTCCTTGATCTCACACTATTTCTGGGGCCTTGGCATGGGTTTGCTAAAGGTTGCTAAGGAAGAATAGGACATTTCTATGTGGAGTTATCTCCACCATAGGTCAAGCATCATCTTAAAGGTGGAAACCTTATGTTTTGAGGTCTAAAAGTCAAATTCAACCTTCTCTTGAGTAGTCTATTGCCAAATACTCATATGCTAAGCACACCTACCAAATACTTAATATCCATGTTGTTGGGTTGCGGAGTCATAGTTCTTGTTGTGGTCGCCTCACTAGACACGAATCTAATACTTGAAAGAGGACCCACATTTCTTGTGGATTGACTCCCATAAATATTGCAATTTGTCCAGAAACTATATAGCCTTTATGATGCATTCTTCTAAACTTTGGCACTTCTTCCCCTCTTGAGTTTTTCATTTGAGAGGCCTTTGATAAACAATGACACTAGTCACTCTTTGGTTTATAAATCTCCATGTGGACATCTATTGACATATTCTGCAAGCACAATGAGGCATCGCACAAGGTTTCTCCTTCCTTCTGTTTAAGATTGTGTATTTGAGAAACAATGTTGTGCTTTATTCCCCTTTTCCTAAAGTATTGCACAAACTTGCCCAAAATTGAATCTATGCTTCTGAAATTCACTTGACTTAAAGGCCTAAACCATCCCAGATCCTTGTCCTCCAATGTGAGTCCAAAATCCTCATAGTGACTATGAAAATCCATTATGTGCTTGGCTCTAATGAACTAATTAAACAAGTCCACATGCTCATAGAGGTTTCTAGAACCATTTTATTTCTTGTGCATCCATTTTTGAATCTACAAAACCTCCTCTTCTATGATAAGAACTAAGGTCTTTAGATCAAATTGGTTCACACTTGCCTCATTGGAAACCTTGCTCACCTAATCTCTTTGTAGCACCGCTCTTGGCTTGTACAATGCTCTAGATCTCAAAAACACAAATAATTTCACACACGTGCATGCGTGCGTGCATGCATGCACATGCACATGCACATGCACACACACACACACACACACACACACACACACACACACACACACACACACACACACACACGCACACGCACACGCACACGCACACGCACACGCACACGCACACGCACACGCACACACACACACACACACACACACACACACACACACACACACACACACACACACACACACACACACACACATAAACATAGAGAGTAAAGAACTTGAGCTTTAAGCCAACCCCTTACCTTGCCTAAATTTGTTTAGCATAATGAATCCTTGGTTGCCTTATCAACTCCTTGAGTGCCTTAGCTATTGCCTCCACTTGTTTATATCCACAAATTTCACTTGCAATGGGGTTTCAAAGTTAGTGTAGTTCTCTTTAGACCAAGCAATTATAAAAATCTTGCAATATTTACAATAATGATCACAATTTTTTCTTGAAAAATTAATAAACTTTGACAGCTTGTAACTAGGGTTTGGAGAATACAAATTCCTTCCTAGAAATTTCTAGATGTAGCCCTAAGCATACACTAAGACTTTAAGGGCCTCATGTTTACTTGATAACTGTGTATTGGCAATTTTGGGTAGTCAAAGTTGGTCAAAATATTGAATATCATCACTACCTTCAAATCATGGTGTTTAGGTCAAATGAAATCTGTTTTGAAAAGCAAGAATATATCTAAAAATCATGTCAAGTTTATTAGGGGTCTAAGCACTATGTGCTTCGGTTTGGTAAAGTCAGATCCTCAAATCCAATTTTATTTAAATCTAGATACAAAGTTCCAAAAAACATTATCTAGGTACAAAGTCCAAAAAAATATGATTAGGCAAAAAAAGATCAAAATTTTCCAAGTTTTTGGTTTCCATTGGTTTTGTTAGTGTCTGGAAATGGTTTGAATAAGTTTTCCCACCTAGAATGAAGATCTTGGTCAGATATCAATCCTCAAAACTTGGCAATTTTCTAGGTATGACTTCTTGGATAATTTCTATGCAGTCTGAGTGTAACCAAACATATATTTGGAATGTAGTTTATGTCTAAAAGATCCTGATCATGTGAGATGTAGATCAACTTGAGGGTGCTAGATCTAATCTTGGGCCCCTAGGTAACAATTCTTTAGTGCTGGGTGAATTCCATTAGGTTAATCGTACATGAAGGAACAATTTGTGTGTAGTTTGGAATACAAGAAGTGGTTTAGTTTTTTAGTTTTTGGGTGCCACAGCTTCTTGGATTGAGAACAAAGAAAAATTTAAAACAAGATGAAAATTAACAAAATCAAAAGCTTTAAAATGTTGTGAATAAGTGTTGGTCAAGAGATGGTGCCAAAAAGCAACACTCTTGGGGGCTAGATCGGGATCTAGACCCCTTGGCAGTCCCAAAGTCCTATCAAATTTTTTGGACAAGCTTCACACAACCTTTGAACATATTTTTTGAGGTTTTTACCAAATCTTTTGACCAAATTATCAAATTTGCAAAAGTTTAACCAATTTACTTGCCAAAAACACATAGGAGGATGGTAGAATTAGAGATTTGGTACTGGAAATTGATTTTTCCTCATTTTTTCCCGCATACTGCACTCTTTTTCATGTTTAGTAGGAGTAGGCAAGTAAAAAATAGTCAAGATTACATCTGATCTGAATTCCTTTGAAAAAAACCCAAAAAAATTCAAAGTTATCTTCGGCATGCCTAAGATAAAAATGGACTATTCTGGGTTGAGCTTGGGAAAGTGAACTTGCAGGTGTTAGACCAATTTGTTTTGATATTCCCTGTTAATTGTGGTGCATTTTTGAACCATTGGAAAACCTGGGAGGTCTCAAACTTAGTAAAAACTGTCATTTAAGAGAGATTGGGAAAAGTAAAGTCACTTTTTGGCGAAACATTGAAACATGAGTAAGATTTAAGCATTGGGGAAAATCAGACCGAGAAATCAAAATTGCAGAAAGTTCAAATTTTGGAGAATTTTATCTTTGACATGCCAAAGATAGATTTTCTACCATAGGGGCGATTTTGGTAAATTTTTCATTCACATAGTCTCATTTGAACATAATAGACCTCCTGAGCAAGTTTGAACAACTTGGAAGTTGTGCAAAGATTGAAAACATCAAAACAATTGGAAACCTTCAAGACTAGAAAAAAAGGGGTGATAAAACACTTACCTACAGTGTAAACTTTGTGAAACTAAGTGGAGAGACTTGAAATTTCATGTGCAAACCCAGAAGAATCATATTGGACAAAATCCTCTTGAAATAGTGAAAGTTTATCTTCAGTGCGCCAAAGATATAATTTCTAACAGAAAGGTGATTTTTTATCTTGACAACAAGGTTATCTTTGTTTGATCATAGGAACCCCATTCAAGTGGTCAAAGTCAAATTCCATCTCTCAGAAAGGGTTTAGCCTTCTTTGTCATGTCCATGATAGCTTGCACACATCAACTAGATTTTAGTTTATTGAATGAATCCAATGATTAGTGATAGGAATTTCTAGATTCTTTAAATTCTAGATTCTTTATGACTTCAAATTAAAAATTGTAAAATCATAGACGGCTTGAAGTGTTGGTGTGGGCAAGCGCGACTTAGAAGCAATGTGTCTGAACCAAAGAGCATCTTTCCAAGTTTGAAGTATCTCTCAATTGCTTGTGTCGGTTTGTGAACTTGAGATTTGGTAGGATGCTAGTTATTATTGGCACTTTGGGAGAAAATTTGAGTAGGGCATCCACAGAAGAGAGCGTTAACCAAGGGAGACCTTTAGAGACTATAGTAGACGAAGTGCTAGACACTTACTCCAACTCAAGTTCCAAGATGTCTTCTTTTTCAACCAAATTGGGGATAAGAACCTCACTTGGGTTCAAGCACATTTTGGCTTTTATAATACTAACAAGGGGCCCAAATATATCTACATCCTATTGAGGAATATGTAGTAAGGGTAGATGACGATATTATCGAGTTTAAAGAGGAAGTTAGAGTGAACAAGCAAGATACCATCTATATGTAATGAAACAAAATCCTAACACTGTATAAAAATGGGGATTAGAAGTCGACACTTTGATTCCAAACATGGCTTTGAAAGAAGGACCGTCAATGTCAAAATTAGCAGGATATGAGATGATAGACACCAACCCTCTAAAGAATATAACTACCAGTAGCAGCCCAAGGCTGGAGTCTATTACCGGGAGGACAAAAATGTTACAGCTTAATTTGGACTCCTGATGACAAACGAGGGAATTTGACATCCTTGAAAATCATATATATTTTCAAGATAAGAGAGAAGGCCTTAGTAGACCTCCACGTCCACCTCTTTAGAGATTGTTATAACAATAATTTTTCTATGATGACTCCAAAGGAGATTGAATAGTAAAAATATAGGGATATTCAATCTAAGAAGTGATTATGGAAACAATACCTGAAACAAAGCAGAATTTGGGGCCAAATAAAAAAGCATATGGTAGCATGGCCAGTCAGCAAGAAAGTACAGCCTAAGGTAGTAACCTCAACGATGGAAATTTGGGTAGAGATGCAGAAACCACCTTTAATTGGGGAAGAACAAGTGGCACAAGAACAAGAAGAGTCCACAAGCTATTGGTTTGAAGGCTTAATGGGAGAAACACTCGCTAGGAGAGCGGGTGCAAAACATCATTGTAAGTCAGACCAGCAGCAATTCAAGGGATCTATATGACCATTTAGCCAGCTTTAGACAAGTTTTGAGAGCTAAATGTATAATAGACTTCCACATGCAATTTGAGGGGTTGAGATGTCTTTAGAAGGAACTTGGTTTCAAACGATACATTCTGGATCAATAAATGATCTACTGAGTTTGCCTAAGAGATTTGTTGCTGCTTGCTCAAAAACGGGAATCAAGCATAGCATTGTGGCACAAATCTACAACATCAAAAAAAACAAGGAGAAATCGTAAGCGATTGTGTGAGTTGAATGAGGCAATGCATCGATAGATGCCCAGAGTTGGAAATTCCAACCAAGGAGAGGCTAGTCTCATTTTTCCTAGAGGGGTTGCTCAACAAGGATTTACATGCTATTTTGTATAGTAAGAAACATACAACTTGGGAAGCATGCAGCCTAGATGCAATTGACTTGGGTGACAAATGCAAAATTTTCAATGAAGAGAGCACTGCTAAGGATGCACTAAATGAGCGGACCACACCTACCATGCCAACACAAGTAGGACCAACTATGGTAGCTCCTGTCAATGCTTTGGAGGGCATGCTTAAGTGCATAAACAACATGATGATCAACATGCAAAGGATGTCTATGAGAGGGTCGGGACAGGGTCCACCACAGGGGCAACATAGACCATTGAAATGGTGTGCCATCAAATGGAAATGGACAAATCACAAAACAAATGAGTGCTATTATAAGCCTAAATATGACAAAAATTTCCAATATGTACGAATGAGACAACAATGACAACCCATGTTTAGGTATTCGTCAAACATGACACCAGTTCAAAAACCACCAATGGCTATGGAGATCCCACAACCCATATTAATCCATCAACTACCACTACCAGGAAACAATGATGTACCATTCAAGTACATCTGCTTGAAGGGTAAGTGGAGGAGCAGGCTCTAGTACCAATCACACCGTATAATGAAGCAAATTTTGCAATTGTGGGAATAGAGGACAACTAGTACACTCAGTCAACTTCCAACACAATAGAACAAGTTTATCAGGCACCTATGGATGTAGCAATGCTAGACCAAAAATTTACATAACTGTGGATCAAATGACCACTGGCAAAATGAGTGTCCTGAGCTAGATAAGAATGCTATACCAAATGAGGCATATTTCTTGCAATGTGGTCGCAAGGGTAGACATTTTCTAGGTTATTGTTTAAGGAATCTAGCTAACAAAGGGAAGGTAGTCATAAATGTAGTTCAAGTTGTGCCAAGTAGCTCATCAGAGGAGGAACCCACAATTACGATCCAAGTAGTTACTAGGACTCATGCTAACCGGGGGGATTTACTCTATATAAAAAATGGGACACCACCTGCGAGAGGACAACTTTGAGAAAACCCCTATATACGACTTATATTAGGGAATATGACCCCCCTTTCTACACTTATACCACAATCAATGAAGAAAACTATCATGCCCCTATCTTACATATAAAATTTAGGTCTCACATGATCTAACTGAGTAAAACTAGTCAAAGAGTGTATAGCACAGTGGTTGTCAATGTACTAAGGAACTGCTTCTGCTGATAGCTAGATGTACCCTTAATGTGTCTTAGTTTGACTTTCAAACTATATGCCCGATCACTCTGCACTCTGGCTACTCGTCCAATTTTGGCCCATCCAAAGCTAGTGTAAATCAACCCTTGAGGTGCTCCAAATCTGATCTATGACCAGCTTGATGCAAAATTTGACGTGTGACCTAATAAAAAACTTCCCATAAATTTATCTGAGTTCTAGGGTATTGGTGACCAATCGGTACAAGTAATCAACCCAGGTCAGTTACCCCCCCCCCCCCCCCCCCCCCCCCCCACCAGCAAATATGATATTCCCCTCCCTTATTTTTAGTCTTGGGAGATAAATTATTAAGGGCCTACCCCTAACTTATATGCTTATGTAACTTGTTAGAAAAAACCCCTCTCCTGCACTTATGTGTTGCAGTAAGTTTTCCATGGTGAATCCCCCGGGCATGCTAAGGGGAATAGACAAAATTACAAGTGGTTCCGACACACCCATCAAACTTTAAAAAGACTCCAAAAATGGAAAAGATGGCCTTAAAAGGGGTAACCCAAGAAAACCTAGAAGAATTGTAAGAAGAGGAGTTGTGGACTGAAATTGCCAAATCTGTGTCCATAGCACTATATTAAAGAGTTTAAGACTTTAGAGAAATTTGGGAAATCACCAACACTTTGAAGATTTGACCATACGGACAAATCTCAAACTGTTTTTTAAGACCAAAGCCTTCTACAAGGTAGTATTTGAAAACATATTCTGAGCCATGCTCTCAAAATTTTGGTTAAAATTTGACCATGTGGTCAAATCTTAAGCTCTTGGATAATTTCCAAATTGACTAATATGGTGTTCCATGAAATTTTTTGGGTATTACTATGAGGGAAATGAAAGAAAGACAACCCTTTTTTTGGTACAGTACAATGAGGTAACGACCATGGCTATTTTGGACAATGGGGAAGGCATTGCGATAGCAACAAAATCTATCTAGGAAGCTTGGGAAAAACCAATAATTAGACAAACATGCATGAAATTGCATCTGGCAGATGAGTGTTTTGCCATCATTGATACATAAAGACCCTCCAATTTGGATTTTGTGGAGATTTTGAATGTGATAGTTTACAAAGAGTAGATTTCATATCAAATCGAGAGGTAAACAATGCTAAATACGTACTTGAACCCTTTCTTGAATATCTATTTGAAACATTTGAGTGGACTCAAATTCTGGCTACTATGGATGTATGCGTTAAAGAAGCCACACCTGCCCACTTTTGTGATGAGGAGGTCTATGACATAGTTTCTATTCAGATAGTATCTATTGAACTGATTGAGGAGCAATAGGTTTTTGTTTATCATCATTATGATGCCACGGATGAAGTAGAGGAGGAGACACTCACTACAGAGGAAACAAACTCTCAAAAACAACATGTAAGGGCCAAATTGCTACTCAGGGGAGGATAAGATTTTTTTTTTAGTGTTTGAATCAATATTATAGACACTAACAAAGGTATCATAAAAATGAGAAAAGAAAATTAAAAGGAAACAGTCAAACCAGTGACAGAGAGAAAAATTCAAGCCTTGATGATGATGTGCACCGGATTGTATCAAGGACAAAATAACGGGGAGATATCCAACCATGAAAAACACAAATCAACGGACCAAAGCAAAATCGAAATTGAGCAAGCCTGACAAGACCAACAGAAAAGAACCTTCAATGACTAAAATGGAATGCAAACAGAAGTATAAAGAGTTGAAACAAACATTAAAAAGGTTCTAGACTACTAAAATGGAGTCAAAAAACAACAAGCCAAAGGCAATCAATGTTCCTTTGCACTACAATTTTTTTCTTCAAGATCAAAGAATCATAGTAGAGCAATCATTGCACCAACAGAAAAAACCAACAAAATTCTATGAGGGATCTAAAAATGCCAAACAAATCGACCTCGCAAAGGCGGGAGAAGATTCAAAGCGAGAATACATAGATATAGACTTGTCTCTAGAGGAGGAAAAATTTCTCATTCAGACGTTAAATGAATGTAGGGATGTTTTTGTGTGGTCCTACAAAGATCTCAAGGGATTGATCTTGAAATATGTCAGCATACTATCCCTATGAGAGATGACGATAAGACAAGTAGACAACGACTATACACCTACAATGAGACCTTTGCTACGAAAATCAAAATGTAGCTACCATACGAGATGACTATCATCTTTCTATCACGGATCATGTTCTAGAATGATTAGCTGAGAAAGAAGCTTATAGCTTCTTGGATGGATTCTCGGGTTACAATCACTTAGCTATAGATCCCAAAGATCAACACAAAACATCTTTTGCTATGGAATGGGAAATTGTTTATTATAGGGTCATGCCTTTTGGACTAACCAATGTTCCAGTAACGTTTTAATGACTAATGAGCAGTGCATTTAAGGAATATCTGTGGAATTGCCTAGAAGTTTATATGTATAATATTTGTGTGATTTCTACAAAAAGAGAGAGTCAATCGGAATACATACAATGTGTTCGTCTATATAAGATTTGTTCAAATCCAAAGAAATGCATATTTATGGTTAGACAAGGTAAAATTCTCAGACATGTTGTATTTGAGGTAGATTAGGGAAAGTGCTTGAATGTTAATGTGTAGATTTTTGTAACTTAAAAATAAAATGCCCTTAAAATAAGCAAAACAGGAAATATAATATGATCATCCCTATGTGTGTGTATATAGTGTAAATATGTGTGAGTACATAGTGTAAATATCGCCAAAAAGCCCAAAAGATTGCAATTTTCATTCCTTTTTGTGTGTGTTTTGGCCAGAAAGTGATTAAAGTGGAGCGATCCACAAAAATATGGCCAAGCACTAAAATTAGGTATGTTTTTGTATGTTTGGGTGTGGAATAGAATATTTTGGATATTTTTGTCAAATTTTGTTAATAAAAGCTAATAAAAGTCCAAAATAAATAAATAAATAGGAAAGATTACCAAAATTGGAATCTGACTTGAAACACCAAATATTGAAGCTCAATGGAACAACCAAAAAAATTCTAGGGCTATTCTGATCAAATTCTTCGGCAGCCACTCCAATGTACTGACTACTTTGGACGCCTTTGACAATAAGGTCTCTAGATGTTAGTTTTCAAAAAAATTTGACCTCAGGATACATTGTAAGGGATACTTGACTCAATGGTTAGGTAAAAGATTGGGGTTGTCTGAAAAGTCTAGGTATGTATAGTCCACTAGGCCATTTCTACCGTCATCTGCATTGTAGACCTTTGTGAGAGAGCTCTAGCAAGTGGATTTTGGCAATCTTTTGCGAACCTCTACATGTGTTTTGCCAGCCCTCACTCACTTCAACCATGAGGGATAAGTTCCTAACTATGACATGGAGCATTTTGAATACCACTTTGTCCACCACCAAGGTCATAGGAGGCACAACAACACATGGTAATGTGGGAGTTTTCAGGAAGTACAACGCTTGTACTGGCCACACTAGGCTTCCGAATCACACAAGACTTGAAGCATGGCATCTGTTAAGTATGGAGCCTGATTTACCCTTGTAATTTTCTGTGGTAAAAGCGCACATTTGTAAGGCCCCCATTATGAGGAGAAGCCATCGTGCGTGAAGGAAAATCACTCACTGGAAACCAAATTTTTCATGGACAAGAATCAGGGGCAACTTTAGAGGCCTCGGGGGCGGAGGCCCCCGAGACTTTTTTTTCCGCCGAAATATTCCTTTTCGCCGGAATATTATGACCGGACGGCGGCCGGAAAGTGGTCGAAAAATAACCGGTCGGTTGGCCGGTGGCCGGTAGTCAATGGCCGATGGCTGGTGGTTGGAAGTCAATGGCCGGTGGCCGGTGGCCGAATTCAAAAGCGGACTTGTCTTCTCAAGGGCGGCCACACATGGGCAGATTGGAGGGTCCGATTTGGACTTATTCGCACAAGGGCGGCTACACATGGCAGTCTCTCATAAGAGAGGGCAGCCCTTTTGGCCTATAAAAGGAGGCCATTTCTACACACATTATATAGTGTGAAGTTGATGCAACAAGGTGAGTGTGAGGTGATGAGAGTGAAGCAAGGTGGGAGCTCTATCAAGGGTTTAATCCCTTTGTAAACTACTTCTTCTTTTGAAGTGCTAAAGCCATTGAGTGGCTGCTTTCCCGTGGACGTAGCCCACATTGGGTGAACCATGTATATCGTGTGTACTCTATCTCTCTCTCTACTCTATAATCTCTTGTGTGTGAAATCTATCTCTCTCCATTAATTAATCTACTCAGAAATCTATTTAGCTACGCCTTATTTCCTAATAGGATCATCTCAAGAAAATAAACACAAGGATGGCTTCAAAAAGTGAAATTGAGATCAGATTTATTGACCTAGTATCTTCGGTGCGCCGAAGATAGGAGTCTCCAATTGGGACCGTGTTTTACCCACTTGAAGTTAATATGATGGAATTAGGGTTGCCGGAAACACACATAGCTTGGAGAAGACGAAGGAAGATCAAGGCACACAATGAAGAGTGTATTACTTAATGCACAATGGAAAGATTAGATAGGGCTAGAGTGAGAGTAAGGAGAAAAATGCATCGGCAGTCCTAAGTGTGCTCACACACATCACTACCACATGTATATGGTAATAAATCCCCCCTGGGAGTGATGCAGTCAACAATAGCTGCCACATACAGTATAGGGAAGTGCCATGCCTTGATGAAAGGATCAATCCACAAAGGGGAGCAAGCCCAAAGCTTTGCAAAAAGATTCAAACTTCTCATGAGACAATACATTTTTTAAAAGATCTGCAAGGTTGTCCTGTGTTGGCACATAGTGATAATGCACCTCAAAGTGCTTTATGCGAGCATGAAAAAATGGGTCCTTGAAACTGTCGATGCGCTCTGACTATCACTGTAAATGATGTTGGGAGTATCATGCCCAACATCCAAATTATCCATAAGGTGTCTGAGTCATACACACTCAATTGCATCTATGAAGATTTCCGTGTACTCAGCTTCACAACTAGAAGTGGCCACAATTGGTTGCTTCTTGCTCAACCACGATATGCATAAATAGCCAAGCATGAAACAAAAACCACTCGTGGACAATCGTTTGTCAAAACAACCAGCCAATTTGAGTCAAAAAAAGCATGTAAATCTGGAGGAAATGATCCCTCCTTAGGATAAAACAACCCAGGATGTAAAGCGCCACTCAAGTAGCAAAAGATCTGCTTGACAACCTACTAATTCTTAGACCCTAGGATATACATAAATCTGCTGACTGATGAGATTGCAAACTGAATATTCAGCCTCATATTGCATACATAAATAAGGCATCAAACAACATTTTCATTTGGTTTCCCTGCAACCCCTTGTAAATGAAACCATCTCTTAATATATGTTATGGTTCTTTACTATTTTTCTTTGAAAGCAATCAAAGCAATCTAGTTGGGTGACATCTATAACATGTGGGATACCCATGTATCAACTACATATGGTGTCAATGCTAACTATATATTGTGATGTTTCCATGGATGCAGGTGAGGGTTACCTTCTCAACTATGGTTTTCAAAGTTCCTTGGCTTGAAGATGGCGGACTTTTATAACTTCAGGCTCTTTATTTTAGTACTTGTGTATAAATAATGTTTTGTACTATGAATGTGAATTATACCACCTTTTCATTGACATAGTTTCTAGTGTCTTTTGTAATTTGAAAGGATTCTTTGGAGTATATGTTATATTGTTATTGGAACACACATACAACACACACAGAGTCTATTGGCACAATGGCAATTGCGATAGTTGCCAAAACAACTATTAGAGAGAGAGAGAATGGGTGTGAGAGAGAGAGAGCACTTACATCAACTTCCCATCTAGCTACCTTTCCTCCCATCAATAAACCATCATAGGTATATTTGGTTGCCCCACCCCAACATTTATTCCTATCATTTTGCGCCATCCTAGATAGCTCCTTCTGTCCTGTAGCTAGCCACCCAACTCTAGCAATGTTCCAACATCTCATCATCCATTATAGTTTACATTCAAAAGAATCAAAGATGTTGCAAGCTAAGGAAGCACACATCTATTATGTGAGATAAAGCTAATGTGTTACGCCCCACATGATTTTGCGGCCTTAGATCAAGCAGTTTCTTGCCTTACTACAATTGTACCAAATCCAAATCCGAGTCTCATGACTTAGCACCAACTCTGTTGCTTTGGTTTTCTTGCAAGTTTCCACTCAATATGTAGAGTATGCACAAAGCATCTTTTGTAGATAATGATGCTTGAGATCTACTTATTGCAAATATTTTAGGGATAGAAGTTAGTTATATATGGCATGATCTCTCTCTCTCTCTCTCTCTCTCTCTCTCTCTCTCTCTCTCTCTCTCTCTCTCTCTCTCTCTCTCTCTCTCTCTCTCTCTCTCTCTCCCCGCAAATTAGGATCATGTATCATTTTGCTACGGCCATTGTTGCAAGTCTAGGCACGGCTCACATCTTGCAGAAAGACAAGTGCCAATGTTCCCAATGATGCAAGTGATCTCCATGGTTGTGAAGCTCCACTTTAGACGCCGGGAGTAGGCACCAGCAGGGCAGTGTCAACAAACACAAGGACAATGATGGAATTTAGGAGCGATCAAGGGTGAGTCTAGGACGTGGACATATGCAAAGGCTGAATCCACAAGCAGAGAGGTAGAAACATTGGCAGTGCTATCTGTGGAAAAACATAGGCATCACTAGGGATGGGATGGATGAGGTGACATAGGCAAGCGGGCACAAAAAATGGACCTAAAGGAATAGTAGGATATTTAGGCATGCCATGTGGCAAATGAAGAGGATGAGCCAGTGGCTTGTATACAAGAGTTGAAGCGGTGATGACTCACAAGGGGACGTGAATAGCCACAATTTTCAAGTTTCTCCACCGACGGTGTTCTTATGCAAACTGGAAGTTACACTTATCTCCAATTCATAAACAACTCTCACAATCATGAACATGATTATATGGCAACCTCCACCTTCAAGATATCATGGGAGTGACACGTACGGTAGGACAAGTAGATTTGTTCTGTGTGTGTGTGTGTGTGTGTGTGTGTGTGTGCCAACACTAAGCTGCCTTGCTCTCAAATGTTTTCTGCATAATCGGGAGAGCCTATAGCCATATACACCCAACAATTCACGAGTCTTGGAGATCAAAGCTATCTACAACAAGAGGTAGAGATGGGATGAAGGGTGGGGCATTGGATTAGCCATTCCCGCAACTGCCATGTGTGTTATGACTTATAGCTTAAATTCATTATCTCATGGAAAACTAAGATAAAAGTGATGATATTTGTTGTTTCATGGGCCTTGCAGTCCAAGGCTATCTACAACAAGAGACAGATGATGATGGGGTGAAGGGTGGGACACAAGATTAACCATTCCCACAACCACCATGTGTATTATGACTTATAGCTTAGATTCATTGTCTCATGGAAAATTGAGATTGAAATTATGAGATTTGCTTTGTGCTTAGAGAAGATTTTTTTTGTAGAGAAGACACTGTCAATTGTACTCTAAATTGGACACATTCAGGATGAGATAGAAAGCTAGCTACATACTACTCAAACTCGTATAATAAAAAGCATGAAACTCTATCAAGAATTGCATTTGTTAGAACTTTGCATGTACATGTATCTTGTTGAGCATTGAGTACCTTGAAAGGTTTAGTCTTCCATGAGTGTTGAATAGCAATGTAATCTCTTGGAAAGCCCAATTTTTGGTTATGTTGAATACTTACAAGGTCTTGAGTTTGCCAAGGAGTAGGTGTTGCATATAGTGTTGGGTAAAGGCCGTTGTGAAGAACGACACGTGTGACACTAGCCTACACTTACTAACTCTATTTCTTTTATACAGAAGAATAAAGAGACACACAAGCCTATGCCTGCTTGTAGCTATGTGTTTCCCCAAACTTGGACTCTCCTCATCTTCTTCTTCCCTGCACGTGCATAAGTTTCATGCCCTTCAACTGGTCTCAGAGCGAACATTCTGTTCCCAAGCCCCGACCCCTCCCCATCACCACGTGTGCAAGCAACCTAAGTAAGTACTGGAATCTCAACATGCATCTTTCATATAAATTCCAAAGCAGTTGAGGACTACAAAAATTGGGTTTAAGTTGGAGAAGCAAGCCATCGAGTACCATTGTTGAGCTTATGACCAGCAAGAAAATCAAGCATCTCATCAGCGAGTCAATTAAATATGCAAGGTCAATGGAAGCACAAAATGAAGGACCAGATGGTTTGCCAAAGAAATCAAAGAAGAGCTCAAAAAGCACGCTTGAGTTGTCCTAATCGAGGGAGTTTAGAGAAAGATAATCCAAGTGCAAATGGGTATAGCTTGCAAGCTTGGAATCTTGAAATTTGCAGGGCATTGGTGGGGTGGGAGAGGCATTCACACACATTTGACAAGCCAGGATCTGTAGGGGAACCGGGATTTGTAGCACCTCAATAATGGGTAGGTTTGCAAAAAAATACAGAGCTGTAGGTAGCTCCAAGGATTATGTGTGGCAGTGTACACACACACACACAGACACACACACACACACACACACACACACACACTATGTCAACCTCGTGGGTAGCTAATTGACCTACAGCAAATGTCAAGCTAGGCATTGCAATCAGATAGCACTAATCTGGAGCAAAGACATCGAACAAATCAAAACTGGAGTTTGTGTGTGTTGTTGTGTACACACACACACATTTCCATAAAGATCATTTTTCTATAGCATCCTACTCGACATCCATTGAAAATATCATTTTTTTTTTGGTGAGGCTACATTAGGGTGGGTGCACACCCCATCCTCCTACTCTATCATCGGCTTGAGATTCTACTCCCTATCACACACACACACACACACACACACCCTTTCAACTGACAAAAGGGAAACTGTGCCCGTAGAGGCCATAGAGAGAAGGTTAGAGAGAGAGAGAGAGAGTACCAAGCTCACACAAACACACACACTCCACTATTGTTGACATCACCATCGACAATGGCTTCCTCCATCGGCAACTACCCTTGGTGTTCTTCTCGACATCTCACATTTTTGCAACGGATTTTCACCATCCAACCTCGACATCGTCGTTTTTTGTGAGAATTTTTTCCATGACATTGATGCTCACGTGGATGAGAAATTCCCCACGAATGATATCACTCATGATATGCATAGGTGAGGTATCTCTATCATAGATGAGTGACGCCCGACATTACCATCGAGTACAACCATTGCATTTTTTGGCATAGTTTTGGTTTTGATCGATTTGGCGGCTACTTGACTAGCATATTTCTGCCTGGTGGTGGAATTTGGCATGGACTTCCTAGTCTACACCAACATGCAGGTTTTTAAGGGGGCATTTTCAGCCCACGTACACCCAACTTCCATGTTTTTTAGATATGCACACAGGTACAATGCCTTTCAAGCATCCTTGGTAGTCATTTTGGTGGCATTTTTTCTACGGATGGCTATGCATTGACAGATACATACTTTCTTGAGCACACACAGTGCTATTGAGTTCTTTTGAGAGCGGATACCTCGGCAGGGATTTTTTAATGCATGAAACAACTTTATGGCACCTATTTGTGTGCGATTTCTCATGTACATTGACTTGCGGTTACTACCCATTGTACACTATGTGGAGCCATTTTTTGGGCATTTTTGGTGATTTTCCTTGTCATTTTTTAGAGTTGGACCAGAAGAGCCCTGTTTGAGACTATGGCTAGTACTTTCATATCTGGTTTAGCCATTGGAGGGTCATGCATAAGGTTTCTTGAGCTAGGGTATTCTCGAATCTTGAGATACCTTCTATGATACAGGTTGTTGGAGTTCCCCATTACAATATCCTCACCATAGGCCATGTATCTAGTCGGATATTTTTCTTGATTCCAAGTGGTGGTGGTCTTTTGGCAATGAAAGTTGACAGTATATGTCCAAATTCACTCTTTTGAGTTGGCTTTTATGCATTTTATGAGGCACATGGGTTAAGTTTTCACTCCTCGGACAAAGAAGACTCTACTAAACTTTTTTTGCGAGTTTTTTTATGTGTCTTTGAGTAGTCCTCATTACAAAGGGGATCTTGTCAAAATCTCGCTAGGTTTTCTCGCCATAAATTTTGATCTCATTCACATAGTGCTCAAGTCTTGCAAACATGGCCAAGTCTGATGATGAAAAGGACGTATACAATATTAGAAAGTTGGATGGCATGAATTTTTCTATGTGGAAACAACAAATCTAAGGTGTACTAACCCAAAAAAGGTCAATCAAAACCCATCCTTGAGCGTGCAGAGGAGATGGCTATACAGAAGTGCAGTGTAAAATGTTGGTATAGTGAAAGAAAGTTCTACCAAATCCTTGTGGGAAAAGTTGTGAAACACATATGAGAACAAGAGCACAAGTAACAAAGTATACTTGATGAAGAAGCTTTTTGAGCTTCATATGAAAGAAGGTGAAACAAATTTTAAGCACTTCAATGCTTTTAGTGTATTTTTCAGTCAATTAACATCCAGGGACTAAAATTTGACAACGAAGTGCGGTCTATCTTGTTACTATGCTCTCTACCCTCCTCATGCGACATATTTTACATAGCAATAAGCAACTGCACACATGAGGGCAGGTTAGCCTACGATCTCATAGTTTCTAGTTTACTCACTTAAGAGATACATAGGAAGTCAACAAAGCACGGTGATGCATGTGCTGCTAGTAGCAAAGATCAACAAGGGCACACTCACAATTGTGCCAAAAGTAAACATCACAAAAATTCTCGCAACAAATCTAGAGATTCTTTGCGCAATGTGGAATGCTATCATTGCCATAAAGAGGGACATATAAAGAAAGATTGTCGCATATGGCATAAAGAAAAGAAAAATTTCTAAGAAAACAAGAAGTCTGACAGTGATAGCAAGGACAAAGCTAATATTGAGGAGCTCAATGTGCTAGAGTCTCCCAAAATTTTAGATGTGATTGAGGTCCATAATTCCTCAGATGTTCTCATTTTTATTGCAGATCTTAGTCCAAATGCTCTTCTTTCACGAGATGCTAGCTTTGATCAGAATTGGGTCATAGATTTTGGAGCCAATTTCCATGTAACACCTCATAGAGAATGGTTCTCTACATATGTACATACTAGTGGAGAAGTCAAGTTGGATTATGCCTATGAGCTACATGATTTGGGTTACACGACAACCTTTGTTAATGGTTCATGGTCAATTTGCAAGGGAAATCTTGTGATTCTTAGGGGTCAAGAATGTGGAACGCTTTACTCTATGTTTGTCTTGTGTGTAAAAGAAGATTGTATCTCCATAACCGAGCTACCATCTACTGAGTTGTGGCATAACTGGCTAGGCCATATGAGCCAGAAGGGATTGAAAACACTAGCTTGTTTTGGTTACTTTCTTGTGTTGAGTTATTTTGTTTTCTCTATGTGTGAACATTGCATCTATGGTAAGAAAATTAGGACAACCTCATTGCCATTAAATAGAAATCGTATGCAGCCACTAGAGCTTGTCCATAGTGATGTTTGTAGTCGTATGCTGACCAAGTCTCTAGGGGGAGCTAGCTATTTTGTGAATTTAATTGACAATTCTAGGAGGAAGGTGTGGGTTTATCCTTGACGACATAAGGATCATGTCTTCTCTACTTTCCAAAAATTCTTAGCATTGGTAGAAAATCAGTCTGGAAAAAAGATCAAATGCTTGAGGACTGACAATGGTGGAGAATACGTCTCCAAGGATTTTGAGAGTTTTTGCAATAAAAGAGGTATTAAGAGGAATCTTACTACACCTTACACACCTAATCAAAATGGAATTGTAGAAAGGATGTATTCAACAATTCAAGAGCGACGAGTCACAGCCATGCTTTCAATGGTAAATCTGACTTAAGGTTTTTGGGCAGTAGTACCCACACTGGTACACATTATCAACAGGTCACCTAGGACACCATTGGATTATAAGATTCTAGAGGAGTTGTGTTCTAGTAAGAAACCACATTATGATCACTTACGTGTCTTTGGATGCAAGGCATATGCACATGTGCCCAAATAGCTTCAAGAAAATCTATAGCCAAAGTTGCATAAGTACATTTTCCTTGGTTATGGTGCAGATGGAGAGATGGGCGATCATCTCTGGCACTTGGAATCACACAAAGTAATTTACAATTCACATGTGATCTTCAATGAATCAAAGATGCACAAGAAACCTATCAAAGAGGTTGAGTATAGGAAAGTCACATTCAAAGACATTCCCATCAAATTTGTGAAAACTCAGGAGCCTAGTGATGTACCTTCCATTAGGAGCACTCCAATTCACAAACCAGAGAGCATTGGTCAGGCTTTGAGACAATCTACTAGATCCTCACATCATCTTGAGCGGTTTTAGCCACGATAGAACTATGTCATGTTGACCGACTATGGTGAGACATCTTGTGAATAATGAGACATTGGTTTCTAAGTGATTCAAGCAAAAAAAGGGATTTTATTTTGACAATGGTCAAGATGACTACATTGTGTACAATGCTTGGTCTAGTAGCCATAGAGGACATGGAGCTTGTCTAAATGGATGTGAAGACAAATTTTCTTCATGGGAATCTAGAAGAGGATATTTACATGAAGCAACCTCCCTACTTGGACATATGCTAGATTGTGTGATGTATGTTCTTTAGTAGTCTAGTTGTTACTTTTTTAGAGTGCACATCAACTGTCTGAACTTCTCCACCCTTGCTTTTATCTCTATTTTTTTTGCCTGCTCCTTGAATGAGTTGTTTCTTAAAGTGCTTTGGTATGAAATGTGACAAGCCAATAGATTCTTCATCATGGGGTTGAAGATGGATGAATCTACTTCAAAGAGCCCGGTCATGAACGCCTCTTCAAATGTTTGTATGTAGTGTGAGGGAAGAAACATGATGCAGTTGTACAACCCCGTGATGATGTTTTAATTTAAAATCTCTATTTCTAGATTGCATTATAGCCCTTGGCTTCCTTCCAAGAATAATTGCAAAGGATGCTCCACTGCTTCTATGTCTTCAAATGTTGTGATACATGTGATAATCATTTTTGGATTTTTTACTAGCATTTGGCATGCCAAGTCCGGAACACTCTTCATCTAATTGAATACGCCTCTTAGATTATGGATCATATATTTCTTATCTAGTCAAAATTTTCTTGCCGACTGCAAGAGAGCTGGGTAATTCAGTAATGTGATCTTTTACCTTGCCAGTTGTAGAAGCTATCCCATGTTTGTCTTATTGATTGGGAAGTAAGTCAGATTGTTCCTAAGATGCTAAGGTGTGTTTTTGTTAAATGTCTCATTGGTTGGGCGCTTTTCAAACCATTTCCTTCTCCACACGGGTAGGTTGTCAAGGATTGTCTAGACTTGTGTTGTAGTTAAAAGGTTATCCCAGTATTCCCCTTTGTGGTTGGGCTTGTAGGTAGCATTTTTTTTTTCCATAAGGGGACCTCTTGTCTGATTAACGGCAATGTAATCATATCATGCCCATGGTTCTTGACTCTTTTGTCAGGTGTGATTGTCAGAAGTGCGGCTGGCTCTAGTACCTTGAGTTTGTACTGCATATATTCTTTGTGAGAGGGATCACGTGCTTCTTAGATCCACCGCTGAATTTCCTCCCAATCATCTACTTGATCTTCTTTATCATCTATGTTTGCAATCATGCTTCTGTAGAAGTGCTAGGTAGTTCTACAGGAGGAAGATCAATGGTCCTTTGTTCTTACTTAGGTGTCTGAGGAACTCCTATTGTGGTTGATTGGGCTTTCTTGGCACTTATGAACAAATATTTCTCTTGTAAATTCATAGCATGTTTGATGCTTTGGGCAGCCAGCTCTTTTCTTTATTTTTCCATCTCTTCCTATAGAAGTTCTATCTCCTCATCTTTTTTCTTTTGAATGGATTTATGGCCTTCTATCATGACTTGCCTATCATATTTCTCCTAAGCTAGGGCCTCCTTTAGATCTTTCAGCTCTTGTATTGTTGTGGTTGCCATTGTTGAAGTCGAAGCAAGGGCTGGGATGTCTTGCATTGACAAGAGTTGTGTAAGTGTTTGTTGACAACCCCCTACTTCTGCGTTCTTTTGCCTTTCGTTTTCAGCTCTTGTTCTAGGAATTGTTGCTCGACCTGTAAATCTATGTTAGCCTCATAAAAGGTTTGATCTTCTTGATAGAAATGAGCAGCATCTGCCTGCTCCCTTTGTAGCTCAGCTTGAAGCTCTCACTGGTTACCTTGTAAATATTCAATCTTTTGTTGTAGCTCTTGATTGGCTCTAAGTGCTTTATCTACCTCTTCCTTGGTATCTTCTAGATCTATTTATCGTAGGTTCTGGAGTGCTCTTTGACATTGAAATTGTAGCATGATTTGTTTTAGATGACCGTCAATGTCAAATGAGTCTATTAACTCCTTTACTTCTTCCATTATTGCATGTGGGCGTGGCAACCTCAGATTTGGTTGTGCCATTTGAGGTTGGCTAGAGGTGTCGGCTTATGTCTTGTATTTGGCGTCCGCTTCTTTGCCCTTATCATTTTGTTCTTGAGGTGTTGGTGGAGCTTGCCTTGTCTCTTTGCCTTTAGCTTCATCTATCTTTTGAGTTTGCTTTGGTAATTATTTTGCTTGCTCAACCTTCTCTCTATCAACCTTTTGGTCAATTGATTCTTGAGTAGGAGGAGGGGTGGTTGGCTGATTTGCAGTTGATGGTATATTTTTAGTGCGAATTTCCAAACGGTCCACACCACCCTCCTCTTTGGTCTCTTTCTCTTTAGTATGAGTCATGTTGGCCTCCTTGGACTTGGTTGATTTGTCAAATGATTTGAGATCATTGATGCATTGCCTCTTGAACTCTTATGTTCCCTTTGCTCTGCTTTACATTTGAGCTCCTCCCTGATCCTTTGCCGCATTTTTGGCAGCTTCCAAGTTTGCTTTAGCCGCTCATCATTTGTATCGCTTAATTTGCTCTTGTCTATCTACCTTTCCTTGCTCTAGCCGCTTATCTTGATCACTTTCCCCTTCATTGTCTGCATCAACTCCCCGCTCCCTCTTTTCTTTCGTTCTATCATTGTGAAGCTCCTCTTTGAGTTGATGAGCTTCTTCCATGGACCTTTGTGCTTGAGAGATTAGGGTGGGATCTCTTTTCTCACTTGTTCTTTGTTTTAGTCAAACCTTGCACATTGTAGCATCTTCTTTTTCTTCCTCCTCCTTTTCTTTATTGTCTGGTGATTTCTATTTAGAGGGTCTATCCTCATCTAGATTTACATCTAACTCAATTGCTTTGATATTGGGCTTCTTTCTTCTTGAGCTTTTTCCGGTTTCTTTCTTTTTTGGAGGTGGTATTGCAAAGGGACCTGCCACTAGTTTAATCGCATTTTTGGACTTATGGATCAATTCCAATAGTGTCTCTGCATGTGGTAGCTCATCTATCATGCCTAACACTTGGTAGTAGGCAGTCCTTGTCAACATTGGACCACCATTCATGTATGTCTTGTTCCTATCACTTTTCTTTACGTTTTCCTCCACTAGATTTTCTAGAATATAGGTGCCTAGATAACACTTTATGGTCCTTGGCTCATATAATCCTATTGAATTTACCATCACAATGTGCAGGTTGGGCTCTTTGTATCTTGGCGGTGTTTGTACTTTGAGATGTTGATAAATTACCAAAAATAAAAGCTCTTTCTCTAAATAAACTAGGTCTTTATAAGTGAACTTGTTCCCCTGCTGCTTCACAAAAGCTTTGTCATTATCAATAGCCTTTGTCTTTAGGAGCAAGTTATGGGTTCCTGGTGGCAGGTACAATGCCTGATTTATTATATCTGATGTGATGCAGACTTTGAATTTAGCTTTATCTTTTTCTATCAATATGGCCTCGCCGTTGTACTAAATTGAGGAAATCAACTTATGGGCCCTTATGAAATCCGTTCCCGATGGGTGAATTCAAAAAAACGTGTCCATCTAGAGGCATCTTGATCCCTCTATCACTTCTTGTTGTCTGTGTAAATCTAGAGCTCCTTAGGAAATATGGTTGTCTTTACTCTTATTCTATTGGAATCTTCAAACCTTCCAAGGAATATATTTTCTCATATTTGTGTTAGCTCTTCATCTGATACATATGCTTTTTCATTTGATGCAATCTCTATGATCTGGTAGGGTGGGGATTCCCACTGCTTCCTGGCTTGTCTGTGAGGCATTCTGTGATCAAGCATTCCAAAAATTAGTTCCAAAATTTTGACCAACAAGTTGTCAAGTCAAGTCAAAGAAATGAAAACTCTAACCATAAACTGAAAATTGAGTATAACTTGATCAAAACAAGGTCAATTGGGTCCAAGATTCACCAGTGCATTTAGGCTAGCTATAGGCACTAGGGCAAGCTGCTATAAATCAAATATGGTTTAGGGGGTCATGGATTGCAATCCGTGTTCAACAACATTTTGAATATTTGGTGATACCATCTAATTTAGCATGAGTTGGGGATGCTATGTTCACTTCTTTTGGATTTGGATCAATGGTTGGGATTTTATGCCAAATTTTGGAATTTTTCTTAGACTTAGAGGATTTTGATATTTTTTCAAGGGTATGAAATTCAAATGACTTGTAACTTTAGTCTTAGGTTATCCTTAATGGTTGGGATTAGGTGATGTGGTTTGTGCTAAGTCATCCTTCAGGGGGTCATGGTTCGCGATCCATGCTGGAAAACATTTTGGGATGAAACTTTATCCTATAGTCTATCCTAATACATTGGTGAATTTCTTTTCAAATTTGGACAAGTTTATATCTTATTTCCCCAATTTCCCAAGTTATGGGCTGATTTGGTCCGACTTTGCCATAAGTTTTTTTGGTTGGCATCTTTGATATCTAATTGTGGTCAGCTTTTGTCTGACATTTGACTTTGTTGATGACTTGGAGTTGAAGATGTGCCCCAATCCTAGACACTTGATGAGTTGTATTTGATTTGGAGCTTCTTTGGGCATTATCTACTCTCTGGCAAGTTCGAGTCCATTATTAAGCATTTTTAAATAGTTCTTTGGTCAAACAAGTTACCAACCCTACTTTAGTGTTTCAATTGTTCAAAATCACTGACCTTGTACTTTGCACTCTCATTTTTCTCACTTTGACATATAAAGCCCCTTGAGATGCAAAATCTATCACAAGTTAACACATTTTACAAAATCACTGCAACAACCCTGCAGTTTCTTTCTAGCAAATTTGCTCCACGGGGTCATGGACCGTGATCCATGTTTTAACACTATTTGGGACAAAAATTGCAAGTTTTCTTCCAAGCATCTTCCCTAAGCTATCGGTGCACCTTTTACTGGATTTGGATCAAATTGGCAAATGACCATTTGCAGACTAAAAATTCCATTTTCCTTGGTTTTTAATGATTGGATTGTCCATTTCTTGCCAAATTTGAATGACACATTCCCCAAGGCAGCTTAAAATTTCTATGTTGACAAATCCCAATTTGGCCATGTTGGGGGTTATGGATCGCGATCCATATTCTGTAATTTTTTTACTCTATGATTGTAGCAGTGGATCAGTGACTTCTCTAGCATGATTTTGCCCAGTAGTAGGAAGAGAATGGGGTGTAGGAGGGCCTATTTATTTTCCATGAGCTTATGGAGGTGATTAAAATTTTGACAAATAGGTGTATGCCATGTGTGCAAGAATGGTGGGTGTGTAAGAGATGTGCAATAGTGGTCAAAGGATGCACTTTTCCCCCCAAAAAGGAGGTGGACAATCTTATGATTTTTGGCCTTCCATAACTCCCATATATGATCTTTGATTTGAGCGAAGATCATGGATCTGCAATCCATAGATATGCTATATGATATAGTTTTACCAGCTAGATTTTAAATTCCATATTGGGGGAGGAATTTGAATTCAAATAAACTTTGTTTTTCATGTTTGAATACAAAAGCTGTCCTTTGATTACTTTCTTAGAACTAAAGGTTTTACTTCCTTAAACTGCCAAAATAAAGAGGCCCTCCTAGACCCCATTCTCTTCCTAATGTTTTTTCTTGCAATTGGTAGTGGGGGTCATGGATCGCGATCCATGTTCCACCCAATTTTCAAATTGTGATTGCATGGCTTAAATATTTCCATTGAGAGCATAATTTTGATGCACTTCTTTTTGAATTTTTCTTTGGTTATCCCTCCCAAAAGACCTCTGCCATCTATGAAGTTCTCGCTTTTGATTTGATTGACAAAGTTATTTTGGTAGTTCTTGTACAGTTTTTACTATACAAGTTTGTTCATGGTCTGATGAGGACATACCTGTGAAATTCAGTGTGGTGTCTGGAGCCGTGAGGAAACCATAGCAGGTAGAAATGCAGCAAGTCTCTAGGTCATAAAAGCTTTGTTTGTGACTCTCTCAAAGTGTAGGTTGTAATGAGGTCAACCTTTGCTTACACTTCCTATATGTGTCCGACTTACCCCGAATGCAATTTGCACACTTACCTTAGTTGGCCACATTCATGTCATACCATTTGTGACTCGGACATCTTATCATTTGGACTTATGGTCCTCATTTGCCCTTGATTTTGCAATTATGGTCGATTTGAAGTTAGCCCAAAATTTGATTTGTGTCAAATCACTCTATATTTATCATGCTCAAAGCTCTTGCTTTGTAGGTTTAGCGTTTTCTTTCAGAACTTGATTACAAATTTCCTGGATCAACTTATTAAATTTTTATCATTATTAGTTAAAAAGGAAAGAAATATATGAAAATTTATTATTATTTGACCCAAAATTCGACCAAAATTATTCCTCACACTCGTATGTACACACTTTCACTCTAGATATCTGGCCTGTCAAAATTTGTCGATATGGATACTTTGCCGAATACGAGTAAATCTTTGCTAAAAATTGTCAAAAATAAAATAAAAAATTAAAGCATTAAACACATTTTATATATTGTACACATAGTCTCTCATTATCTGCATCCTGTTATCTTGCAATGTACAGCATCGGCTACTGTAGCCATTGTTTTTACTCCCCCTTACCATTTTGAGTTTCCCCTGATGAATGTTTGTGTGATGTGCAAGGGCAATAAGAACGTGCCTATGCATGGTCGTGTAATGTGGCCATATCATGCTTAGATAAGAGATGCAACGGGCGACACTGTGTTGTGCAAGATAATGATTCTAAACTAGTAGTGGCTTTTTCTGCCGAGGTTTCCTACTTTTGACAGCGTCCGAACAATAGTAGTTAAAGATGATTTGCTGTTCCAAAATGGTTGTCCTTTTTAGATGTTTTTTTATGGGTGTGTTCTCTAATCTCTGAGTAGTTTGTAATTTAGGGATCCACTTAAGTTTTTGTTTTGGAGATTGCGGCATGGTTTGTGTATTTGGTGGTTTTGGTCTCCATTCTCAGGTGACGGATTTTGACCTGTTTTGCTCTTGGATGTTGTCTTTTTGAAGCCATTTGTAATCTGTCAATCCATTTGTAGTGTTGTTTGGTTAATTGAAGTGCTTCTGACAATAACTTGAAGCTTTGGTTGCTCCGTCACTCAAAAATTTGTCGTACTTCATGTTGAAAGATTGTTTAGTCGGCATATTTCTGGAATGCATACCTGTTTTGATTTTAATTCCAAAATTGATTTCCTGATCCAAACTTTGTGTACCTTTCCTTGGCCTCTATTGACAATCTTTGTTGTAGAAGCAAGCTGTCCTTGCTTTGTTTCATTGGCACTTGAATTTGTTTGATATCCCATATATGGTCCATTTTCACGAATGTCATAACATAAGATTGATCCTTTAGATCATAATGAAGAGTGTCATCCTTCCAATCTAGAACTTCTTTGCAAGTTTGCATCCACAAAACTTCCAAGATGATGTGTTTGTTGATATTTGTATCAACCATAATGTGGAACCTATGTGGGCAATGGCTTCCATCAACGTTAATTGAGACACTGGCATGTCTCAAAGTAACTATGGTTTCCCTATTGGCCACTTTGATTTCAATCTTGGTTGTTTCAATCACGAACATCAATAGTTTGAGGTATGTCGAATATTGCATAGCATTGGAACGTGCTCCTGTATCCACAAGTGCTCTTTCCGTCATACCATCAACTAACCTCACATTGATTCAAGCATCCATTCCACCAAGCCAAGTCTGCTAGACTTTAACTGTTACAATAGAACGTGGTGGGTGCTATTTATTCTTTCTCTCAAGCTCCAGAATATTGCTTCCTCTCATGCCTAATCTTTAACAACTTGAACTTTCCTATGTCTCTCCTTAGCTAAATGTATCCTTTCCAGCATTTCCTCTCTGAGATGTTAGTGATACTTTTTTTAGTTTGTATCCATTTATCTAGTTAGACATCACCTCTTCCTCTAATGTAGCGAGTTGGACGGCTCCACTTGGTGATATGTCATTGATCACAAAGGGGTTGTTAGCCTGCATTTTAAGTTTCTTGGAATGTTGCTTAATGGTATAGACCAACACATAGTCTCCCTTTTGAAATTCCTTGTTTTTTACTTGTTGGTCATGGAACTCTTTCAATTGTCGTTTGTACGTGTATATAGCTACAACGGCTCAAAGTCTGGTTTCATCAATTTCTATTAGTTGTCCAATCTATCAAACAGCTCATGTCTCGTCCACTCCAAGTTTTAAGCTATGCGTAGTGTGAAAATCAAGAGTTACTGGTGGTATCACATTTATTCCAAACACTAAGCTGAAGGGAGTTTTGTTTTGTGGTTTTTTATACGATACCAAATATGCCCATATTGCTAAATGCACTTTTAATTCCCAATCCATCCTAGAGTCACTGACGATCTTTGTGAGCATTGTGCACAAAATTCTCTTGGTACCCTCAGCCTATCCATTAGCCTGAGGGTGATATGGGGATGATTTCAAATGAATGATCATACATTCATGTAATAAAAATTCAATCATGTCAGTGAGGAAATGCGTTCCTTGATCACTCATAATTTTGATTGGAAGGCCATAGCATGTGAAAATGTTTTTGCACAGGATTGTGTTGTGGTGCGAGCATCATTTCTTTGGGTTGGCTTAGCTTTGATCCACTTGGTCAGATAATTTATTGCCACTATGATGTATTGAGCATGCATTCTATATGCTGGGGGAGAAATAGGCCCCACAAAGTCTAATTCCCACTTGGAGAAAGTGTGTGCTCCCATCATTGGTCTCATTGGCATGTCATCTCGTCGTGTCGATACTTTACTATGTTGGCATGGGTCACAATGTTTCACATATTATTTGGCATCAATAAATAGAGTAGGCCACTAAATTCTTTCAAGGAGTATTGCTTTCATGATTTTTTAAGTTGAAAAGTATCCTCTCGCTAGGAATATTGCTTTCACAATTTTTTCAATAGAAAAGTGTCCTCTTGCTGGACCAGCATGGGGTTGCTCAAGTATGGGCAAATACTTTCTGTAGAACAAATTCTTAAGTTTTCATCTATCCCTGTCTGATAAAGTTGGTTTTCAATTAGAGCATAGTTTTCAGCTTCGTGTTGAATTGGTCGCGTACCCTAGCCTTGCTCAAGCTCTCTGGCAAAACTCCTTGTTCTAAGTATTCCACTAGGTACTTTGTCCATTTGGGTGTTATTGCTATCCTGAACAATGTAGCATGCTCAATTGGTTTTTTGATTGTGCAAACATTACATAAGCAAAGATGGTCATATACATTTTTTGCACTTTGTGCCAATACCCTAAGTAGCATCAATCTTTGATTTGTTTGCGTGTTGGCATTATGTATGCCCATAGTTTGCACATGAGCTTGTTGAAAATACATCTCGTTTTTGCACGGCTTGATGCATAAACTTAGTATGCCATCTTTTTATCGTTTATATAGCCATCATGCAATCAACACTATGCTGGATCGATGTATAGTGAACCTATGGTGAGCAAAGGTATGACATGCTCGCTCCACCTTGGACATCTGAATGTTGAAGAGGGAAGAATCTAGAAAATCATCTTCAATCCCTATAGGAGCTTCCCGATGTAGCATTTGTGACAAATGGTTTTCTCTCTAATGTGTAGTTTCTTTCTTGCACACCATCGCAAAATTAAACTCAAGCAATATTAGGAACCATCGAACAATGCACCCTGTATTGCAAGGCTTGTTTACGAGGTATAACAATGCCTGATTGTCCACACAGAATACAAATTTGTTTGTAAGCAGGTAATGTCTAAATTTTTTTGCAGAGTAAATCATCCCCAAACCCTCCCTTTTTGTGGTAGTGTAGTTTCTCTCTGTGTTTTTTAGTTGTCTGCTAGAGTAATAGATTGGAAAATCCATGTTTTTTTCTCCAGGTTGAGCTAAGATACATCCAATAGTGTAAGCCAATGCATGAACATGGACATGAAAGATTTTTTTCAAGTCATGAGCTTTCAAGATTGGAGTAGAAATGATTCTCTACTTCAATTGCTAAAGGCATGCCTCAGATATTCCTTGAAGGTGTGACTCATCACCCTTTGGAATGTGACAGGTGCATTAGTGAGACCAAATGGCATTACCCATAATTAACAAAGGCAGTTTTGTCTTGATCTTGTAGCCTAATTGTGAGTTGATTAAAGCTTGAAAATCCATCTAGAAAGTTGTATGCTTCCTTTCTAGCAACTCTTTCAATCACATGATCTATGATGGACAAGGGATATTTTCTCTGATTGTAGCAACATTGACTTGTTGGAGATTTACACACACTCGTTCTTTTTAGGCACCACAACAATTGGTGACACCCACTCCGTGTGTCCGATCTCATAGATGAATTCTACCTATTTTAGTTTATTTATCTCTTCCTATATTCTTTTTGTAAAAGATTTATTGTATGTGTATGGACATTGTCAGTCCATTTTTGAATCGCTTTTTAGAGGTTTTGTGTGTTGGTAAATACTATGATCTACCACTTTTAGATCCTTGTATGATCATACAAATACATCTTTGTATTGTTTGAGGGTAGCTATCAATAGTTGTTTTCTCCTTCAGTAAGATATGTAGCTATGTAAGATGGTTTTGGTTCTTCTCTGGGTTCTGCAAAATCTATCTTCTTTGTGTTCTGAAGTCCATCATATGATGTTACTAGTACTTTTGGCTCTCTCAAAGGTTGTTCTACCACAATTCATCGATCCTAAATTGTATATTTCTTGTAACGAGAGGGTGAGTCGATTTTTTTCAAGTTAGAGTCTCCTTGCATTTCCATTTTTTTAGTCCAAACCTCCTGTAATGCTCGTTTTAATTTTTGGTATTTAATCTTGCGCTTCGTTTTGGACATTTTTGGTAATTTTTGGTTTTGTTTTTTGGTTGTCTTATGCTTTGTTTTTTTACCTTGCCCAAGAACTTGTCAATTCACTGGTTTTCTTTTTATTTTATCTCGAACACAATCATCTTCTCCTAGAGCATAAGATGTTGCATTTTGATCATCAACTTTGGTAAATTTTTTCTCAATTTTGTTTTGTTGTTTATTTGTTGGTTTTCTTTAATATCTTTCTTGTCTCCTCACTTTTTGATTAGAAAACTCATAGAAAATTGGCTCTTTTCCTTTTTTTGGAATTTCATGTTCTGAATTACTTGAGAGTTTGTATTCTGCATCGTTTCCTAATTCCTTGCTCCTTTAATTGTGGTACTCATCTTTATCATCGTACGAAAGGTCACATAAAGAAACCTCGTCCAGTATCATTTTATAGTCGCTTATCAGTTCTGTTCCAGTAGATTTCAATATTTCTTCACTTTCATGGACCGTAGAAACCATTCTATCATAGCCATCTTTGTCGCAAAATATGGTGTTTCTTACCTCATTTACATAGACATCAAGAGTCATTAGTATTTGATCCTATCCAAAGGGTTCAAACAATTCCTCTGGGAATGGTTCCTTCATGTAGTGCTCGTCTTCTATTGCACACCTTAGGATACAATTCTCCTTCTTAAGGCTCCCACATTCTGATGCCCCGCACATCCAAACATGAGCATCCTTCACTAGCCAAGTAGGTCATTGTATTCCGTTCTCCATAGTTACAGCAAAGTCTTCTATTGTATTTTGGTTGATTTCCTAGTAACTATGGTCTTTGGTGTTCACTTTGGTTGTGACCCCTTTGTCCCGCAAATAGAGATGGTCATAGCCCCAATCTTGAAACATTTTGAGTTCACCTATAAATGGTATGCCCAAAATAACGTCAAGATTTTTGTCTTTTTCAAAATCTATCATTGCAAAGATGTGTTTGTATTCTATCCCGCATGAGGATATTATTACTTGTTCCAACATTCCCAAGGGAGTCTCCACATATTTGTCGACTAATTGAAATTTCATGCACGTTTTTCTGAGAGCTGATCTTTCCCATTTCTCCCAAATTTCTTTTGTAGGGCTGGCTATTTTTTCCCAATTATTGAGTATCCACAATTGTGGTACTCCCATCTTTTCTATTTCGGACTATTGCCCCCCATAATGATTGTGGCCATGGATAGTCCACTTTGGAATTGTTTGTATTTCTAAAGGTTTGTCCTCTTCGTTCCCGTTGTCTATTTTTGTTTTATTGCTGAGTGCAATTCACCTTATAAGTGGACCTCTCTGTTTTCCTATTTTGCAGTTTTATTTT
>NW_028221902.1:0-54849 GCF_014529385.1 Adiantum capillus-veneris
TTCATTGCTAAACTCCACTTGACACCCCCCTTCAAAACAATAGTTGAACCTCTCTTGAACCTCTGCATTGATTAGGTTGGTTTCCAACATGCACGTGCCAAATTTGTGGTGGCCATTGAGATTGTGGATCTGTGTTTTGATCCACTATGTAGCAATGTAACACATGATCTGGACAAAACCAAAACCACTAGTGCACCACACCTTGGGGATGCTTTTGGTATCCCTCAAAAATGGGGCTGGTATAGCAAGATTTGAACCTGCAATATTCTGCCCACACCTACGTCCTCCTCTTGGTGTGCCATTACATGTGACTGCTACCTTTGTGGCGTTTGACGTATAGGGCACCATTCATTAGGGAAAGTTTGAGGGGCTTGAATTTGCCTTGTAAGAAATGGTAGAGAGAGAATACTTTTCATTTTTGAAAAATTGAGCAAGGAATTTTAAATCTCAAAAATTGGGGGAAACTTTTATAAATTTTAGTGGATGCACGTGATGTACTTTTTTGGGCCCCAATGTAGTGTCATTTTCAAATCTCTTGGAATGTGTGCCTTCCCCAAAATTCTCCCTCCCAATGCATCATTTTTCTCTTCTGGTCCAAATTTCAAATTTCCATCTATTCATTCTGTCCTTTCTCTACACTTTTCTTTGCATCTTTCCTTGCACCATATCCAAATCATCATCTTCCCACATTTCCATGAATCCTGCTAAAAAGGTATCTATCATCTCCATGTCGAGTTAGGAAGATGAATATTGCTCTCTGCAAAAAAGAAATAGGCTTTGTGAAACTCCTTCTCTTCCACAGAAGCATTGAGTTTAGAATAAAAGAGGCACATTGATCTATGGACATATGGTAGTTTGTATCCCATAGAAAGAAGATTTAGGGTTTCTAGGAAGAAATGCATCAATGGTTTTTGTGCAAAGCTCTACTTTTGGACAAAGATGAAGTTCAAGTTTAGAACAAAACAAGCACATTGATCTATGGACAGATGGTAGATTGTATCCCACATAAAGAAAGATTTAGGGTTTCTAGGAAGAAATGCATCAATGGTTTTTTGCAAAGCTCTACGTTGGACAAAGTCGGAATCATAGTAGGTTATTTATCCAAATCTATTCAAACTCATCAATAAAAAACCTGAAGCAATCAAGAGTAAAGGGGGTCCTTGCTTCCAAAGCCATCTCAATTATTCAAGAGGTCATGCTGAGAGTTAATTCCAAGGTCATGGAGATGCTTGGGGATCCATTCCACATCAATGACATATATCCTGGTAAGAGGAAAGACCTCAAGTTTAACTTTTTCAACAATCTTTTCTTTGACTTGAGAACTTTGACTTTGCAAAGGGCTATGATAAAATTCTATGATCTTCAACATACTGGGGTGAATGGGTAAGCCATTTTTATCTCTTCATACCACATAGGTGAAAAAATACCCAAAAAATTTTAGTGTGTAGTCAGAGAAGAACATTTGGTGGTTGGGTGCTTTTTGAGTTGATAGTGAAGATTTCAATGTGTTGAATTGGGTATCTTGCACACTAGTATCCCTGCTAAAAACAAAGCTCAACAGGGTGGGGAAAGTTGGATGTTGAGGGCTTTGGTAGGTAGAAGGTGTAAATGGCACATTTGGGGGGGGGGGGGGGGGGGGGGACCTAAAGACACTAAAGTGTATGTACAATGTGTCAAGGGGTGCCAATGCCAAAATCCCCTGTATCTATTGCATGGGTGCAACAAAGGAGCTGAATCCTGCTAAGTGGAACAAAGCAACAGATAGGCACTCTAAAGATCCAAAATTCAAGCTGTTTTAGATATTCCCCTTTCAAATGTCCACCTCTGCACACTGCATGCACTTTGTAGAATCATTGAGAAGATTGTGCACCTATACATAGGAAACTACAACATTTATCAGCCAGAGAAACTGCCATAAAAAGCATTGAGAGGGTATTGTCTAATATTGTTCATGGGGAGAATGTTGTGATTCAATCAGACCCCAAAAGGTCATCTGGTGGAAATAATGTCCCTATAAAAGCTTCTATTGGGGATGAAGGCTAGAACATTCTTGGGATTTCATGAAAAGTTTGGTAGGGGTGCATCTAAAGTCCAGTTCAACCAATGGAAGGCTCATTACAATGCTGTGAAGGACCTTGCAGTTGATGGCAGAGCAAGAAATGAGAAGGCAGAAGTGTGGGAAGCCCTGGATGCAATCTTTTCTTACTGTGATAAAAGGCATTGGGGAAAGAATGAACTCTCCAACTTTAAGAAAGAGTTGAACATATTCAAAAAAGCTATGACAAGTGTTTGAAGCTCATAACACTTCACACACTACATGGTAATAATTATGAATTTTGATTCTTCTAATTTGCTGCAATACTTGTATAAATTGCTAAATAGGTTATCTTTTTTGTGTGCAGCACATTATCTACAATCAACTCCATGGTTTGTAAAGAAATATGAAAGCTTGTCAATTTGCTCTACTCAAGTATGGCGAAGTTCTACTATCAGGCAAGAACCAAGTTTTTCAAACACACTAGACATGGTGGAAGAGGCTAATAACTTGCTTGAAGTATTCGATTGTTTTTCCAGACAAGTGTGGCATGGAATAAGATTACAAGATACCAAAAAGTTATTAGACAATTTTGATATTGTTGCAGCTATACATAGGAGTATACAAATAAAGAAGGATGCATACAGTAGATCATCTACAAGTGAAAGGTTTTTACAATGGCTTTCTACTAGAGAGAGGCAAGGAAGCAAATGGGGAATAATACAAGGATCAGTTTTTGTTGTTTGATCCAACATCAAGCTTTTCATTTTTTCCCCTCCACTTCAAGTACTCCTCCTTTCTTTTACCCTACAACTGCTTCAAGTCACCAGAAGAGGCAAGGATATAACTAGCCATTGTGCCAAAGTATGCACTTCTTGAGCCATAAATCCTGGAGCAAGTCCAAAAACTCTAATGGCTTATTGATTCTCAAGAAGTATGATCTTTTCCACTCCAACTCTTATTGGATGTGAACCTACCACCCTTGATAGAGCCACTAGTGCAAGTATGGGGAGAGTGGCAAATTGGGAAAGCTTCTTGTGGTAGATAGGTATTGTCTCCTTGTTGAGCTTCCCAATGTAATGGCCCAAACTCTGATCCCTCTTTAGATCCAACAGCCTGGAGCTCTTCCCTCTCCCCATAAACTTGTCACGATCTACAATATCAATTTGTGCAAAAAAAACATATCAAATCAGTTAGTAGAAATGAAGTTTCAATGAAGTATCAATATCCTAACTAATGTACCATTTTACCTTAGGGTTTTCATCATCTTCAAAAATGTTCTCTTTCCAAAGGTCAATGGAAAAGCTTGGTTTATTTTTTGTGTTCTCCCTTGCAACTTCTTTGCCCATGTGTTCAATCCTCAATCTTTTCTGAATTTGTTGGAACTCCTCATGTGTGGGAAGCCCTTGCTCTTCACAGCTTTGAACATTACCTAGTGCATGCTCCCCTAGCATGGGATTGATCAATAAAATTCTCAGATTCTGTATCAAGTAATGATAATGGGCATGGTGTACTATGGTCACAAAGCCTTTATCATGCTATGCCCACTCTGCCAAAATAGCAAGGCAATAGTCCTCTCTTAGATCAAAGAGGTTTTGTATATCCTATAATAGCAAATACTCCTTATTGTTTATCTTGTAGGTGGGCATGGTTGCTGTGCAGAGCAAGGGATCAAGCTCTTCCTCTATAATGTGGATGGGTTCCTCCACCTTGGAGAGGTTCCCCCGGGGTGTCCACTAGAAATTATGTAAGATAGTACGTGCGAACAAAATAAGGGATATATATTTAGGTACATTTTCAAAAAATATACTTACATAAAGGGTTTTTTAATTGAGAAAGTGAAAAATTTCATACTTAAGGGCTAGTTTTTTTAACAAAGAACATACACAAGGATACATATAATACTTGAAAATATACAGGTAAGAGATTATTTAAATACCTCTTGTTCGCACGTATTCATGCAACTTGATGATATGAAGCATGTCTGTGCTATATTCAATTTCTACATAGTGGACTCCCCAGGGAGGTTCCTTGCCTTGAACCTGAAAACATCCATCTCTTTGCTTTCAAGCCTCTCCATTTCCTCTCTAAAATCTTTAGGTGTCTCCTCTACATCTTGAACATTCACAGTTGTTGTATTTTGCAGAGATTTAGACTCTCCTTCCTATGATGGACTAAGAGTAAAAAGAGCAAAAAGGAACTATGTTCAACCACAAGCTTGCATCCATAATTCCATGCCACTGACAGGGGTTTAGGACCTTCTTCCAATCACCTTGGAGTAATGCCAGATTTTTTGAGCATGTGCTTGGTGTTAAGTTGCCTGCTTTAAAAATATCATTTGAAGTGCACAAAATTGTCAATCTTGTGCTCACTGGTAAGGTCAACAAAAATCTATTGATAGTCAATAATGTCATTGTTGAAGCCTTGCAAAAAACCTTCCAGATCAAAAGGCACATTGAACATTTCTTTCACATAGGAAAACTTGGACAATTGCTTCACCTAGTATAGAAAGTCCATCAACCTATCGTCATATGTTTCTTCAACTTCTTCAATATCAAGACCCTCCAAACTTTTCCTTGAAGCCTTTTTTGCAATAGGGACAAAATAAAATAAAATAAAACATAGCATACTTGGAAAACAGGTTGATAATATTGAGTCGCTTTATATTAATATGATGATATGTATCATCTATGAGAAAATAGAGTATTTGAAAATCTATCTGCTTGCACTGTTTTTGCATAGAGGCGACACAACATGCTTCATCGATATAATTATTTATATACAACATATCTTGTCCTCTCTATGGAAAAATAGAGCACTCGGATGTATGCCCATGTGCTCTATTTTTGCATAGAGGCGACACAACACCTGGACATTTCATATATAATGTCTTCAATTAAACACATTTCTTATATCTTGTAGTGTCACTTCTATGAAAAAAAGCACTTGTAAAAACGTTTGAGTGCTCGAATTTTGCATAGGAACGACATGAAGACATTGATATATCTTGTCGTGTTGCCACTATGTGAAAACAGAGTACTCGAATAGTCGACTACTCTATTTTTGCATAGGAATGACATGAAGATGAAAAAATATTTTTTTATAAAATTCCTATCTAAGATACATACCATTGTGCTTCCTTAGGAGCATATTGAGATCTTAAGCGTAAAAATCCAACTCTTTGGCTTTAATATGAAGTCAAAATAACTCTTAAAATGCCAAGGGTTGATCAAAAGCATTTATATACGATCAAAGAGCTATAAATAGTATGCCAATCTCGAGACACATGCCCAATGGTCACATACATGCCCAACTCTCAATACATGTGTCCAACAGTCATATCTAAGCATCGAAAAACGTGTAATTGCATGCAAAACGATCATATCTAAGCACCAAAAAGCGTGTAAATTCAAATTAAAGCTAGATATTTGTGCACCACTATACATAGAGGCACTTACACTCAAACTAGTTTTTTTGCAAATTTTTTTTCATTAGCTCCACCCATTCATTCACGAAGGCGATTCAAGGTATTGGGACTCTAAAGGAAGTGAATTTCAACCAAACCCCTTCTTTTTATCCAAAACTCTTAACTCTCCTAATAGTGAGGTCACCTTGCGTAATGTCATTGGTTTTTCCTTATTTTGTCAAATGGTTTTCTATGTGTTGTGTTGTCTACCTTGTGCTACTTATTGGTCTACCATGGTGTGTTGTCCCTTTGCAGAAACAGTATACCTAGATAGAGGTCCGGCTACACAGTTTTCGCATAGAGACGACAGAACCGTAATATTTGAGTGTGTACCTTAATTATTTGAACCAACAAATTACTTTCGGTAAATTTTTCTTAAATGTGTCATCCTTGTGTGAAAACAGTGTAGTCGGACTCCTATCTGGCTACCTATTTTTGCACAGGAATGACACAACTAGTTTTAGTTTGCCTTTTTTGATGATGTCGTCCTTGTGCAAAAATAGTGTAGCCGGACATCTATTCGGCTACATTGTTTTTGCACAGGGATGACACAACTCTTAGAGTGACTCCTTTGAGCTTAATATAGAGTGACTCCTTTAAGCTTTATATAGCGAAGGATGTGATATAGTGGAATGAAACAAGGTTACTCTATTTAATTTAGTAGACCTACCTTAATTTATTGAACCAACAAAGAAGTTTTAGTTAGTGTCTTTTGATGGTGTCGTCGCTGTGCAAAAAACAATGTAGCCGGACAGATGTCTGGCTACACTGTTTTTGCACAGGACAACACAGTCATTAATGTGTATGGAGAGTGTCTGCTTTTGAGTAATAAAGATAAGTGATATATTGTTGGATGAAATAGAGGTATTTCTTTGTATTTTTTGTTAGGAACACTTTGATAACTTTTTTTGAATGTGTTTTTATATTCTCCTTCAAGGTCTATAGATATGGCAAGGATGAAGAAAACTACAAGGAAAGTTCCCAGAGAAAAGTCAAGCCAAGAGATGTGAATAGAACACTAGCTGATAGTAAACTAGCAGACACATGTGAAAGCTCACAAGGAGATAAGGGAGCTGCATCTCCCAAGCAACATGCCATTGATATGAAACTCCCACCTGAAAAGACAAGGAGATTCTCTTAGAAAGTTAGATGCTTAAGAGAGATAAGGAAAGCACAGAAGGATCTTAAACTTGCAGTGCTAAGGCTTCCTTTTCAAAGGCTCTGCAGGCAAGTAACAGATAAATTTAAGATTGAAATGAGATGGACAAGGGATGCTTTGGCATGCATAGAGGAAGCTGTTGAAGACTTTTTAATTGAGCTCTTCCAAGATGCATACATATGTGCAACCCACTCTCACAAGGTAACACTTATGGACAAAGATATGATTATCTTCAGGAGATTAAGATACAAATTCAACAAAATTCTTGACCCAATACCTCTACAAGATGAAAAGACCTTCAATATTCTCAACATACCTCCATCAAGAAAAGAAAAAGAGCCTAAAATGGTGATTGAGGAGATCACAGAGGAGGATGTTCAGGATCCCAAAGTTGACAAAGAGGAGATAGAAACAAAGGACCTTAGGGAGATTGAAGCTCAACTTCCTTGAATGCTGAGAGCTGTCTATCCCACAGGCTTCTTGGTGGCCGCTTTCTTAGAGGGCGACTTCTTCAAAGAACAAATTATATTACCCTAGATGCTGCGTCTGTTAATATCCTTAAAGACTGGTAGAGAGAGATCAATGATTGTATTATTATTGCATCCTTGAGGTTAGCCTAATCATCAACATTCTATATGGCTTTTTAAGATTGGTTATAACTAATAAGTGTTCTTTGAATTTCTTTGTAGAGTAATGATGCATGAATTCAAGCTAAATGCCCATAAAAAAGTGGACATGGTTGACCCAACCATCTCTCACTATTTGAGATTTGATTCTGACATAAGGATATGGCTCACCAACATAGATTTTGAGACTTGTGAATTGCTTCTCTGCTCCTACCATGAGAGGTATGTTCTATTGTAATCCTATGTTATTGTCTCATTTTCTCCTTTGAGACCTTAACACAGTCATCACTGGAGTTGTCTTTCCACAGCTCCCACTGAAGTCTTATAGCAACTGATATTAGTGATAAAACATGTTTCATATTGAACTCTCATCTGGGCCATCATGGAATGGTTAGGCTGTAAGTGTAACTATCCAATACTTTAGCCAGTGCTCCCATTTTTAGTTATTTTGTAACAATGATTTGGATATTTCTAAATAGGGATGCCTCAAGGTTGGTAGAGGCAATTGAGCAATGTCCTCCTATTACAAAGCTATTGGATGACATGCAAATCTTAAATCTGAAGGTAGATTGATCTTCAAATTGTAAGTAGATTGAGCTTTAGATTGTGTATTTATTTTTCCTATTTTGTTTGTGTAGCCACTTTTGCAGGAGGAGTCTTTCTCACGTGGATGGAGAGTGATAGTGATTGACTACACCTATTGCAATCCACAACCGACTATTAGGGTAAGAATTTGACCATATAAATAGCTATTGCTATTAGGGTAAGATAACACACTAATTTTTCTTTGCTAGATCAATAGGAATTGGTACATTGACAACCATGTTTGGTGGGTAAGGGAAAATCTAATTAAATATATAGTTAGTGTCCAGATACCACTAGTCAAAGAAGCACCCAAACCTCCAATGGGCCAGAGAAGCCAAAGGAAGAGGCCAAGCACCACACAAGGAAATTAGGATACACAAAAAAGAGCAAAGGAAGATAAGCCAAAGGAGACGAGGCCCAAGTAGGAGAAGCAAAGGAAAGAAGCCCACGACAAAGAATCCAAAGGAGGTTTTAAAGGAAGAGAAGACAAAGGAAGAGAGGCCCAAGGCAGAGAAGCCCAAGGAGGTTCCAAAGGAAGAGAGGCCAAAGAAGGAGGTTCCAAAGAAGCATGGTGCACCCAGAAAGACCACCATATTAAGACAAACACATGCCAAAGAGGAGCAAAAGAAGTAGACATTTGAAGAGGTAGAGCCCAAAACACCCCCAAAATAGAGAAAAATAGAGGAAGCTAGCGCAAGAAAGAGTCCTAGAACCCCCAAAAGTGTTCTACAAAGCAAATTTTGTAAATACATAGATTACATAATTGAGAACATCTACTTGAGAAAATTACATACTCTCTACTTGAGAGAACCTTTGTAAAGAGACATATTACATACTCACATTTTCTTGCAATGAGAAAAGTATACAAATTCTCTCCTTGAGAGTTTTCAATTTTCACTTGCTCCATTTCTCATGAAGCTCCCAATACAGTCTTTCCGTTTTTGTTGCAACTGTGGCAGCCCTTGCATTTGTCTGTGCATGTTTTTCATAGTCCAACTGTGCTGACAACAACATGTCAAGGCTCAATCCATAATCCAAGCCATCCTCCAACCCTACCCCAGAGGGGCCTAAGAAATCTGCCAATTATGGTGGGATCCCTTTCAAGTATGTGAAGATAATGAAGAGTGGCTTAGGGTCTTCCATTTCTTCCACCTATTCCCTCTATTCCTTCTGTCCATGGACTTTTCTCTTCTTCTTGCCCACAGGAAATGAGGAGGAGGAGGAGGCAGAATCCCTACCCATATCTCTTCACCTATTGCTCACAGAAAGAAAAGGTGATAAATCTAAACCGGGCTCTCCTCTTTATTGAAGATCTATTTTCTGCCTCTTCCTCCTAAGAGATCTTAATCCTTCCATTTATTTCATACCGAGAAATATAAGTTTCTTCAAAAATAAATAAAAAGAAGAGCACCACATGATCATATAAGTTTTCAACACAAACAATAGCTAGGTATCTCACAATTATTTCCTACTGATCATATAGACAATAACACAAGATGATTAGCATATGTGCACCTTTTGATGGTTGTGTGAAGGGACACCAAAATTTTTCCCTGCATAATGATTGATCAAATGCAAAATTTCTCTATAGTTGTGAATAACAAAAGCCAATCAAGTGGATCACGATGCGCAGAGTACATAAAAAAAACTCCACAAAACTGCTGGCATGCTGTGATTAGCATATGTGCATCTTTTGATGGTTTGTGTGAAGGGCCCCTAAACTTTTGACCTGCATAATGATTGATCAAATGAAAAATTCCTCTATAGTTGTAAAGATCAAAAGCCAATCATTCAGGCAAGGTAAGGTCTCCTGCAATTTTCATGCCTGATCTAGAAACATCAATTGAAGGAAAGCACCAAAAGCAAGCAGTAATTAATAATCATATACATATTTATAATACAATACCTACTTTTTACATAGTAATAGCTACCAAAACATCAAAGAATTTGTCATAATAATCAATATCTAATTCTCCTAAATGATTTTCTCATATTAAACTGATCATTTAATGTGGGGAAGTGCCAAGGGAGAAAAAGCTAGAATATTGGTTAAGTTAGCAGACCGGCCACAGTAGGGATCCAAAGGAGGGAAAATAGGGATCCAAAGGGGGGGCCATCTGCAAAAGAGCCATGTGAAACAACGGGCTAAAAAGACCCTAAGGTTCAGCCCATTAAGACTTCCAAAATGCTAAGGTTCCAAAATTCAAAGGTTGTGTCCAAAGGTCAACCTTAGGGAAAATTGGATGCTTAGTGTGGTGCCCAAAAAGTCTTTCTGCATCCCTACATGGGAGGGGGCGAGCCCCAAAGCTAGGGGATGAGAGAGAAAACCACACACACACACACAGGCTCCCTTTACACAAAGGGAATGAGGGACACATGTTAGCTCCCTAGGCCAGATGCCCACAAGGTGTGCCCAATTCCTATTGGAAGACCCTTGAAGTGGACCAATGAGAATTAAGCTAGAGTAAATCTAGTTTAATTTAAGAATTAAGTGTCCTAGAAGACTATTGGGCAGTCTCCCAAGGGGTCCAATGAGCATTCAGAAGCCCCATGGCTTGCCTGATTCCTATTGGCCAGGAGGCAAAGGGGTCCAATGAGAGTTTAGTTTAATTATTTAATTATCTAAAGCTCTCACAAAAGGGGAAAGGGGGACACATGTCAGAAGGCTATCACTTATGCTGCTTAATTCCTATTGGCTTGACCTGGGGAGGTCCAATGAGGAAAAAGCCAGCCTAACTTAGCAGCTAGGGCTCGCCCAAGAGAGAGGGGGGGCTGATTTTTGCTGGGCATTCACTCTCACACTCTCACACTTGACCATGTGTGAAGGGAAAAACACTCTATCTCCTCCCAAGCTTTAATGGAGAGCTCATCACCTACTCCAAGCTTGTGAGATAGAAGCCTACATCAACACTCTCTTGGCATGTGGATGCAAATCCAACCAAGAGCCAAGCTTCAATGCATGCTCATCTTCTCTACCAAGCTAATTACTAAGCTAAGCTATGCTAATATGAGTGATTATGTGAGGAGATGTACTTCTTTCTCGTAAGATACTTCTTTTTCCTCTCAATCTACTCTCATACCCTACTAGCTCTCACCATCTTCGAAGGTGTGTGAGGTCTTGGGTCTGAGAACGGGGATAATTCAAGTTGTGTTTGATTAAGTGTTTTGCTTGGTGTATGAAGCTTCCATCTTCATTGCACTAGCTAGTCTTGAAGGAACACAAAGAATTGTATTGTACAATGTCTCTCTTGATGGGAGAAACCATAATACAAAGCCTTTTGGAGGGGGGACCGGCTCCATGCAAATCCGGTCCTCAACTGTTGTCAATAGTTTAATTGCTCTCTCTTTTGAAAGTATTGTCGATGCTATCTAACTAGGTGTTATGCTTTTTGTTGCTCTCTCCACCCAAGCACTCTTGTAATTATCATTAGGAATCTATTCTAATGAAATGCCCACTATGTTCATGCTAATTTCCGCTACAAATAAGATTCTAGGCCGTTAAATGTTACATTGGTATCAGAGCCCAAGGTTTCTCTTTTCTTGCTCAAGAAGTGAGGTCCTGAAGCTAGCTACAAATGGTTGGTATTATTAATTGCCTGTGAGTAAGTAGAATAGGGATTTTTCAGCCTTGCAGTGCGCCTGCCTTTGTGCAGTTAACGGGGCATCACCGTCGAGAGCTATGGTCTTAATAGTGGAGTCCTACGGGGCTTGCCTACGGCTTAACCACTATTGAGCTATTAGAAGCTTGACAGGAGCCGGTGCTGTTTTGGTGTCGAAAGACCCTCTCTTCTATTCCTTGCAATTAATGGTATTCGAGCCGCGGGTACAGTAGCTTGAGTGCTTTTTTTCTAAAGGGGTAAAGAGGAGTAGCAACTAGGGCTTGAAGTGCCAAAGTACACCTAAAAAGTTTACACCTAAAAATTGTTAGAATGGCTGACAATATTAAAGAGAGTGAAATTAATGTTGATAACTTTGATTTTGCTCATGAGCAAGCTACTAATGATGCTTCAATGCTTGTTAATTATCTTGTTTCTAGGCTTCAACAAGCCATGGGCAATCCATCTCTCCAAAGTGAAGTGCAACGGCAGCTCCGTGCTCACGGGATTCTCCAAGCTCATCACCATGACGAGAGAACACCTAGGAAGCCTCCTTGTGAGACTACCAAAAGAGGTCTCTCTCCGATTCGGGAAGAAGAAGAGAATCCATATGAAGGGCTCAAGAACTTACTTCTTGATGATGCATCTCCTTCCCAAAGGAGAACTCAAGAGCCTCCACCGAAGGAACGAGAAAGAAGCGAGTCTCCCGCCACCTCGGCGGAGATGGCTCCACGAAGATGGCGGGCTAAACGCTCTCCATCACCACCAAAGCGGAGAAGACCATCACACTCTTCTCCACGCCATAATTCAAAGAGGGATGATAAAAAGCAAGAGAAGAAAAAGGCGAGAAAGAGGACACCCTCTTCTCCATCTTCTTTATCCTCCTCCTCTTATGAAAGCTATGGTGAAGACGACAAAGATCAAGACAAGAAAAAGGCGAGAAAGAGGTCACCCTCTTCTCCACCTTCTTCAAATTCTTCATCTTCTGAAGAAAGTGATGGTGCAACTTTTGAACCATCAAAAAGAAGAGGCCATAGGAAATCCTATGCCGCATGGAAGAGGTCGTCCAAGCTGAAGAAATTCAAAGAGGGAGGGGAAGAGCATCTCTTTCCTTACCTATGATGGTACCTTCGGTGCTACAGACAAAGTTTTGGCCTTTATCCAGCAATTCGATGCGGCGTTTGGAGATGAGGGCTTCACGGAGTCCTCTAAGCTACGCCATGTAGCTATGCACTTTCAAAAGTCCGCCAGACAATGGTGGTCTAGCCTACGAGCCAACGGTGAAGCTCCACGAACATGGAAGGCTTTAAGAGCTTCCATTATGAAGCAGTTTTTGGCCACCGATGCCAAAGACAAAGTACTCACCGAATGGTGAAGCTTAAAGCTCTCTTCCAATGAATCCATCCACAAATATGTAGACAAGTTTTGGGACTTACAACTCAAAGCCACTGTCTTCAAAAGGTTGGATTTTGGAGAGCAAAAGCAACAATTTTGTGCGGGCTTAACCGAAGAAATGGCGGAGTATGTCAACTCCCAAAGGCCACGTACCATATCGGCGGTAATACATCATACTATGGTGGCCTCGCGAATCAATTTCCAAACGGGGGGTAAAAGAAATAATAAGCCCCCGGAAAACAAGGGTTCCAATGAGCCTAAGGGGAAGGACAATGTCCAAAAGTCTCCTAAGGGCAATTCCAACAAAGCCAAAGAGAAGGGAGTTTACAAAGGAAAGAATAAACTCTCTCCTGAAGAGCTTGAGCGTTATCGTAAAGATAACCGGTGTTTCAAGTGCGGCGAACAAGGGCATGCGTACCGCGCTTGTCCCCAAAAGAACAACCGCCAAGATCCTCCTAGAGCTTCTTTGGTTGAAATCCAAGAGGAGGAGATTAACCAAACTCACCACAAAGGATCTCCTCTATGCCATGCTTGGGGAAAGGTAAGAGAACATGATGCTTTTATTCTCTTTGACCCTGGTTCTACTCACAATTTCATATCTATGGAGTTAGCCACCAAGCTAGGCATACAATCCTACGAGATGGGAGATATCCTACCCGCAGACAGTGCCTTCAAGGGGCAAGAAGCTTCAGTCACTCCCTTAATCGGGAAATTGAGGCTTCATGTCCAAGGCTATGTGGACAAAGAGGATTTCTTTATCTCTCCTCTCAAGCATGAGGATGTAATCCTAGGGGCACCATGGTTTGACCGTTTGGCTGCCCATGTTAAATTTCCTGAAAGAAGAATCTCCTTTAAGTTCAGGGAAAAGGACATGTATATAGATGCTAGGGAGATGGGTAACACCATCCCCATTGTACATACACCAGCTTTCAACAAGTCAATAAAGAGCTCTATTTCCGTGTACATGATTTTTGTTAAAGATTCTCAAAATGAACCTAATGCTTTAGCAAAAGAAAATAAAAGCAACCAAAAGGAATTAGAGTTATCCAATTTTCTCAAGGGGTTTCAAGATGTCTTTATTGACGACATCCCTTCTGAGCTACCTCCTAAACGAGGTAATGACGACCATGCAATTGAACTTCTTCCAGGAAGTTCACCGCCTAACAAACCTCCTTATAGAGTTTCTCAAGCTCAACAAGAGGAGATTATGCGGCAAGTGCATGAGTTAATTGAGAAGGGCATGGTTAGGCCTAGCTCATCTCCATTTTGCTCACCTGTGCTATTAGTGCAAAAGAAAGACGGCACATATCGTATGTGTGTCGACTATAGAGCACTAAATAGGATCACTATCAAGAATAGGTTTCCCGTTCCACGGGTAGAAGACCTATTTGATAAGCTACAAGGATCGACCTACTTCAGTAGGATTGACCTAAAAAGTGGCTATCATCAAATAAGGATAGTTGATCAAGACATTGTAAAGACCGCATTTCGTACTACATTTGGTCTTTACGAATACATTGTCATGCCTTTTGGCTTGACTAATGCACCAGCCACATTTAACCGCTTGATGGAGAAGCTGTTCAGACCTCATCGAACCTTCACTGGAGTGTTCTTTGATGATATTATCATCTACTCTAATTCATTAGAGGAACATAAGCAACACCTCCAGGTAATATTTCAAGTTTTAAGAGAGAATAAACTTTATGTTAATCGAAAGAAAAGTGAATTTTTCTTGCAAGAGATTCAATATTTAGGTCACATTATCTCTCAAGATGGAATCCAAATGGATCCATCCAAGTTAGAGGTAATAAAAGGATGGCCTAAACCAAGGAATCTTCATGAACTAAGAAGCTTTATAGGTATGTGTGCATACTATAGACGCTTCATAGAAAAGTTCTCACAAATTGCGGGACCATTACATGACCTAACAAAGAAAAATGTTAGGTATACGTGGTTTGCTAAGGAGAACAATGCTTTCGAAAAGCTTAAAGAAAAGCTTATCTCTCAACCTGTGCTTACACTACCGGATCTCTCAAAACCATTTGAGGTCCAATGTGATGCTTGTGGTGATTGCCTTGGGGCTGTTTTGCTCCAAGAAGGGCACGCCATAGGCTATGAAAGTCGAAGGCTCGACCCTGTTGAGCAAGCTCTAGGCATATACGAAAAAGAACTCCTTGCAGTTCTACATGCCTTAGACTCATGGAAGCACTATTTATTGGGGACTCCTTTCATTCTGCGAACGGATCACCAAAGTCTTAAGTACTTCATGACGCAGACCAAGCTCTCCGACAAACAAATGAGGTGGGCAAATTTCCTTTCGCAATTTCATTTTTATATTGCTCACATTGCTGGCAAGCATAATCAAGTAGCCGATGCACTCTCAAGACGACCGAGAGTGAATGCGGTTTCCATAGCAACTCACAATGATCTATCTTTAATGATAGATGAGTATGCTATTGATCCCGATTTTAGAGATGTGATTTCAGCCCTTGCCTTAGGGAAGAAAGAAGAACCATTTACTTTACAAGATGGCTATCTTCTCTATGGCAATAGACTCTGCGTTACTAACTCACTACGTGAGAAAGTAATGTATGAATCTCATGCTCCCCCATATGCGGGGCATAGAGGGATTCAGTCTACCCTAAAGGGAATTGAAACATATTTCTATTGGCCTACCATGAAAGTGAACATACATGAGTATGTTTCCAAATGTGTGGTATGTCAAAAGACAAAATTTGATAGAGGGAAGCAACTTGGATTGCTTCAACCCTTGCCAATTCCTAATTCACCGTGGGAGAGCATATCCATGGATTTTATCTTTGGATTGCCTAAGTCTATCCATGGGAATACGGGAATATGGACGATAGTAGACAGGTTCAGTAAACAAGCTCATTTTATACCTGTCAAAAAGACTATCAAAGCCCATCAAATGGCAACCCTCTTCATTTCACAAATTTTCAAGTACCATGGCTTGCCAATGTCCATAGTGTCGGATAGAGATCCTAGAATGACCAGTAATTTCTGGAAGGGTCTCTTTGAGAATTTAGGAACAAGGCTAAACTTCTCTTCGGCCTATCATCCACAAACTGATGGCCAAAGTGAAATAGCTAACCTAACTATTCTCGATCTACTAAAAGCCTATGTAATGGAAGTAGATCAAAGATCCCAATGGGAGAAGTACTTACCCTTAGTAGAGTATGCTTACAATAACACTGTACATACTTCTACAGGAAAAGCACCTTTCGAGGTAATTGAGGGAAGATAAAAAAGTCCCTTGCTACTTAAGGTACATGGGAAGATCTTCGCTGCAGATGAGTATAGCCGAGACCTACAAGAATCTTTCCAAAAAATTAAGGATGCTATCTCTATCTCACAGCAAAGGCAAAAGGCTGCTGCTGACAAGCACAGAAGAGCCCAAACCTTTAAAGAAAACGATTGGGTCTTGTTAAAGTTTCCCAAGGCTCGATTAAGGCACACGACGGGCAAGAATCCTACGGGCCACCAAAAGTACTATGCTAAACTAGCAAAAAGGTACTATGGTCCCTTCCAGATTCTTAGGCCAATCAATGATATGGCCTATCAACTTAAGTTGCCCAATCATTGGCTCATACACAATGCTTTTCATGTGAGCCTCTTAAAGCCTTACAAAGGAGAGCCACCTCAAGAACCAACTATTGAAGACCCACCGGAGATCGAGGACCACGAGGAGGTGCTGCAGCCCGAGTCCATTCTCCGACATGAAGACAAGGTATTAAGAGGCAGTAAGACTATCCGACGATATCTTATTAAGTTTAAGAATTATCCTTTTGAAGATGCTAGATGGATGCAAGGCATACAATTAAAGGATAACCTAAACCTTGTCAATGCTTACAATGCTTCCCAAGAGTAAGCAAATGTACAAAATGTTAAAAAAAATGAACAAAAATTTTTGTCTTATAAGACTCTCTTTTTCTTCATTTGTGCACAAAAATAAAGTAGTATGCATGCTTAGATCAAGTTTGTGGAGACGACGTCTCCCAAACACCAAGTAGAGCTTGTCACTCTACTATGGAAGACTGATAGGACTAATGTGCAGACATGCTTGCGGCAGCCTCAGGCTCTCAAGCGCCAAATGGACTAGTCATCCATTATGGAATGATGTCGTAGGGTAACATAGGGATCCTTTACCCGCTAAGAAAAGGACTCATGTATATGCTTTATCTTCTCTACACCATAGTCGAGGACGACTATGATTTCAAGAGAGAGGTAATGTCATAATAATCAATATCTAATTCTCCTAAATGATTTTCTCATATTAAACTGATCATTTAATGTGGGGAAGTGCCAAGGGAGAAAAAGCTAGAATATTGGTTAAGTTAGCAGACCGGCCACAGTAGGGATCCAAAGGAGGGAAAATAGGGATCCAAAGGGGGGGCCATCTGCAAAAGAGCCATGTGAAACAACGGGCTAAAAAGACCCTAAGGTTCAGCCCATTAAGACTTCCAAAATGCTAAGGTTCCAAAATTCAAAGGTTGTGTCCAAAGGTCAACCTTAGGGAAAATTGGATGCTTAGTGTGGTGCCCAAAAAGTCTTTCTGCATCCCTACATGGGAGGGGGCGAGCCCCAAAGCTAGGGGATGAGAGAGAAAACCACACACACACACACAGGCTCCCTTTACACAAAGGGAATGAGGGACACATGTCAGCTCCCTAGGCCAGATGCCCACAAGGTGTGCCCAATTCCTATTGGAAGACCCTTGAAGTGGACCAATGAGAATTAAGCTAGAGTAAATCTAGTTTAATTAATTTAAAAACATTTAATAAAAGAAACCAATAAGAATTAAGTGTCCTAGAAGACTATTGGGCAGTCTCCCAAGGGGTCCAATGAGCATTCAGAAGCCCCATGGCTTGCCTGATTCCTATTGGCCAGGAGGCAAAGGGGTCCAATGAGAGTTTAGTTTAATTATTTAATTATCTAAAGCTCTCACAAAAGGGGAAAGGGGGACACATGTCAGAAGGCTATCACTTATGCTGCTTAATTCCTATTGGCTTGACCTGGGGAGGTCCAATGAGGAAAAAGCCAGCCTAACTTAGCAGCTAGGGCTCGCCCAAGAGAGAGGGGGGGCTGATTTTTGCTGGGCATTCACTCTCACACTCTCACACTTGACCATGTGTGAAGGGAAAAACACTCTATCTCCTCCCAAGCTTTAATGGAGAGCTCATCACCTACTCCAAGCTTGTGAGATAGAAGCCTACATCAACACTCTCTTGGCATGTGGATGCAAATCCAACCAAGAGCCAAGCTTCAATGCATGCTCATCTTCTCTACCAAGCTAATTACTAAGCTAAGCTATGCTAATATGAGTGATTATGTGAGGAGATGTACTTCTTTCTCGTAAGATACTTCTTTTTCCTCTCAATCTACTCTCATACCCTGCTAGCTCTCACCATCTTCGAAGGTGTGTGAGGTCTTGGGTCTGAGAACGGGGATAATTCAAGTTGTGTTTGATTAAGTGTTTTGCTTGGTGTATGAAGCTTCCATCTTCATTGCACTAGCTAGTCTTGAAGGAACACAAAGAATTGTATTGTACAATGTCTCTCTTGATGGGAGAAACCATAATACAAAGCCTTTTGGAGGGGGGACCGGCTCCATGCAAATCCGGTCCTCAACTGTTGTCAATAGTTTAATTGCTCTCGCTTTTGAAAGTATTGTCGATGCTATCTAACTAGGTGTTATGCTTTTTGTTGCTCTCTCCACCCAAGCACTCTTGTAATTATCATTAGGAATCTATTCTAATGAAATGCCCACTATGTTCATGCTAATTTCCGCTACAAATAAGATTCTAGGCCATTAAATGTTACATTGGTATCAGAGCCCAAGGTTTCTCTTTTCTTGCTCAAGAAGGGAGGTCCTCAAGCTAGCTACAAATGGTTGGTATTATTAATTGCCTGTGAGTAAGTAGAATAGGGATTTTTCAGCCTTGCAGTGCGCCTGCCTTTGTGCAGTTAACGGGGCATCACCGTCGAGAGCTATGGTCTTAATAGTGGAGTCCTACGGGGCTTGCCTACGGCTTAACCACTATTGAGCTATTAGAAGCTTGACAGGAGCCGGTGCTGTTTTGGTGTCGAAAGACCCTCTCTTCTATTCCTTGCAATTAATGGTATTCGAGCCGCGGGTACAGTAGCTTGAGTGCTTTTTTCTAAAGGGGTAAAGAGGAGTAGCAACTAGGGCTTGAAGTGCCAAAGTACACCTAAAAAGTTTACACCTAAAAATTGTTAGAATGGCAGACAATATTAAAGAGAGTGAAATTAATGTTGATAACTTTGATTTTGCTCATGAGCAAGCTACTAATGATGCTTCAATGCTTGTTAATTATCTTGTTTCTAGCCTTCAACAAGCCATGGGCAATCCATCTCTCCAAAGTGAAGTGCAACGGCAGCTCCGTGCTCACGGGATTCTCCAAGCTCATCACCATGACGAGAGAACACCTAGGAAGCCTCCTTGTGAGACTACCAAAAGAGGTCTCTCTCCGATTCGGGAAGAAGAAGAGAATCCATATGAAGGGCTCAAGAACTTACTTCTTGATGATGCATCTCCTTCCCAAAGGAGAACTCAAGAGCCTCCACCGAAGGAACGAGAAAGAAGCGAGTCTCCCGCCACCTCGGCGGAGATGGCTCCACGAAGACGGCGGGCTAAACGCTCTCCATCACCACCAAAGCGGAGAAGACCATCACACTCTTCTCCACGCCATAATTCAAAGAGGGATGATAAAAAGCAAGAGAAGAAAAAGGCGAGAAAGAGGACACCCTCTTCTCCATCTTCTTTATCCTCCTCCTCTTATGAAAGCTATGGTGAAGACGACAAAGATCAAGACAAGAAAAAGGCGAGAAAGAGGTCACCCTCTTCTCCACCTTCTTCAAATTCTTCATCTTCTGAAGAAAGTGATGGTGCAACTTTTGAACCATCAAAAAGAAGAGGCCATAGGAAATCCTATGCCGCATGGAAGAGGTCGTCCAAGCTGAAGAAATTCAAAGAGGGAGGGAAGAGCATCTCTTTCCTTACCTATGATGGTACCTTCGGTGCTACAGACAAAGTTTTGGCCTTTATCCAGCAATTCGATGCGGCGTTTGGAGATGAGGGCTTCACGGAGTCCTCTAAGCTACGCCATGTAGCTATGCACTTTCAAAAGTCCGCCAGACAATGGTGGTCTAGCCTACGAGCCAACGGTGAAGCTCCACGAACATGGAAGGCTTTAAGAGCTTCCATTATGAAGCAGTTTTTGGCCACCGATGCCAAAGACAAAGTACTCACCGAATGGCGAAGCTTAAAGCTCTCTCCCAATGAATCCATCCACAAATATGTAGACAAGTTTTGGGACTTACAACTCAAAGCCACTGTCTTCAAAAGGTTGGATTTTGGAGAGCAAAAGCAACAATTTTGTGCGGGCTTAACCGAAGAAATGGCGGAGTATGTCAACTCCCAAAGGCCACGTACCATATCGGCGGTAATACATCATACTATGGTGGCCTCGCGAATCAATTTCCAAACGGGGGGTAAAAGAAATAATAAGCCCCCGGAAAACAAGGGTTCCAATGAGCCTAAGGGGAAGGACAATGTCCAAAAGTCTCCTAAGGGCAATTACAACAAAGCCAAAGAGAAGGGAGTTTACAAAGGAAATAATAAACTCTCTCCTGAAGAGCTTGAGCGTTATCGTAAAGATAACCGGTGTTTCAAGTGCGGCGAACAAGGGCATGCGTACCGCGCTTGTCCCCAAAAGAACAACCGCCAAGATCGTCCTAGAGCTTCTTTGGTTGAAATCCAAGAGGAGGAGATTCACCAAACTCACCACAAAGGATCTCCTCTATGCCATGCTTGGGGAAAGGTAAGAGAACATGATGCTTTTATTCTCTTTGACCCTGGTTCTACTCACAATTTCATATCTATGGAGTTAGCCACCAAGCTAGGCATACAATCCTACGAGATGGGAGATATCCTACCCGCAGACAGTGCCTTCAAGGGGCAAGAAGCTTCAGTCACTCCCTTAATCGGGAAATTGAGGCTTCATGTCCAAGGCTATGTGGACAAAGAGGATTTCTTTATCTCTCCTCTCAAGCATGAGGATGTAATCCTAGGGGCACCATGGTTTGACCGTTTGGCTGCCCATGTTAAATTTCCTGAAAGGAGAATCTCCTTTAAGTTCAGGGAAAAGGACATGTATATAGATGCTAGGGAGATGGGTAACACCATCCCCATTGTACATACACCAGCTTTCAACAAGTCAATAAAGAGCTCTATTTCCGTGTACATGATTTTTGTTAAAGATTCTCAAAATGAACCTAATGCTTTAGCAAAAGAAAATAAAAGCAACCAAAAGGAATTAGAGTTATCCAATTTTCTCAAGGGGTTTCAAGATGTCTTTATTGACGACATCCCTTCTGAGCTACCTCCTAAACGAGGTAATGACGACCATGCAATTGAACTTCTTCCAGGAAGTTCACCGCCTAACAAACCTCCTTATAGAGTTTCTCAAGCTCAGCAAGAGGAGATTATGCGGCAAGTGCATGAGTTAATTGAGAAGGGCATGGTTAGGCCTAGCTCATCTCCATTTTGCTCACCTGTGCTATTAGTGCAAAAGAAAGACGGCACATATCGTATGTGTGTCGACTATAGAGCACTAAATAGGATCACTATCAAGAATAGGTTTCCCGTTCCACGGGTAGAAGACCTATTTGATAAGCTACAAGGATCGACCTACTTCAGTAGGATTGACCTAAAAAGTGGCTATCATCAAATAAGGATAGTTGATCAAGACATTGTAAAGACCGCATTTCGTACTACATTTGGTCTTTACGAATACATTGTCATGCCTTTTGGCTTGACTAATGCACCAGCCACATTTAACCGCTTGATGGAGAAGCTGTTCAGACCTCATCGAACCTTCACTGGAGTGTTCTTTGATGATATTATCATCTACTCTAATTCATTAGAGGAACATAAGCAACACCTCCAGGTAATATTTCAAGTTTTAAGAGAGAATAAACTTTATGTTAATCGAAAGAAAAGTGAATTTTTCTTGCAAGAGATTCAATATTTAGGTCACATTATCTCTCAAGATGGAATCCAAATGGATCCATCCAAGTTAGAGGTAATAAAAGGATGGCCTAAACCAAGGAATCTTCATGAACTAAGAAGCTTTATAGGTATGTGTGCATACTATAGACGCTTCATAGAAAAGTTCTCACAAATTGCGGGACCATTACATGACCTAACAAAGAAAAATGTTAGGTATACGTGGTCTGCTAAGGAGAACAATGCTTTCGAAAAGCTTAAAGAAAAGCTTATCTCTCAACCTGTGCTTACACTACCGGATCTCTCAAAACCATTTGAGGTCCAATGTGATGCTTGTGGTGATTGCCTTGGGGCTGTTTTGCTCCAAGAAGGGCACGCCATAGGCTATGAAAGTCGAAGGCTCGACCCTGTTGAGCAAGCTCTAGGCATATACGAAAAAGAACTCCTTGCAGTTCTACATGCCTTAGACTCATGGAAGCACTATTTATTGGGGACTCCTTTCATTCTGCGAACGGATCACCAAAGTCTTAAGTACTTCATGACGCAGACCAAGCTCTCCGACAAACAAATGAGGTGGGCAAATTTCCTTTCGCAATTTCATTTTCATATTGCTCACATTGCTGGCAAGCATAATCAAGTAGCCGATGCACTCTCAAGACGACCGAGAGTGAATGCGGTTTCCATAGCAACTCACAATGATCTATCTTTAATGATAGATGAGTATGCTATTGATCCCGATTTTAGAGATGTGATTTCAGCCCTTGCCTTAGGGAAGAAAGAAGAACCATTTACTTTACAAGATGGCTATCTTCTCTATGGCAATAGACTCTGCGTTACTAACTCACTACGTGAGAAAGTAATGTATGAATCTCATGCTCCCCCATATGCGGGGCATAGAGGGATTCAGTCTACCCTAAAGGGAATTGAAACATATTTCTATTGGCCTACCATGAAAGTGAACATACATGAGTATGTTTCCAAATGTGTGGTATGTCAAAAGACAAAATTTGATAGAGGGAAGCAAATTGGATTGCTTCAACCCTTGCCAATTCCTAATTCACCGTGGGAGAGCATATCCATGGATTTTATCTTTGGATTGCCTAAGTCTATCCATGGGAATACGGGAATATGGACGATAGTAGACAGGTTCAGTAAACAAGCTCATTTTATACCTGTCAAAAAGACTATCAAAGCCCATCAAATGGCAACCCTCTTCATTTCACAAATTTTCAAGTACCATGGCTTGCCAATGTCCATAGTGTCGGATAGAGATCCTAGAATGACCAGTAATTTCTGGAAGGGTCTCTTTGAGAATTTAGGAACAAGGCTAAACTTCTCTTCGGCCTATCATCCACAAACTGATGGCCAAAGTGAAATAGCTAACCTAACTATTCTCGATCTACTAAAATCCTATGTAACGGAAGTAGATCAAAGATCCCAATGGGAGAAGTACTTACCCTTAGTAGAGTATGCTTACAATAACACTGCCCAAACCTTTAAAGAAAACGATTGGGTCTTGTTAAAGTTTCCCAAGGCTCGATTAAGGCACACGACGGGCAAGAATCCTACGGGCCACCAAAAGTACTATGCTCAACTAGCAAAAAGGTACTATGGTCCCTTCCAGATTCTTAGGCCAATCAATGAGATGGCCTATCAACTTAAGTTGCCCAATCATTGGCTCATACACAATGCTTTTCATGTGAGCCTCTTAAAGCCTTACAAAGGAGAGCCACCTCAAGAACCAACTATTGAAGACCCACCGGAGATCGAGGACCACGAGGAGGTGCTGCAGCCCGAGTCCATTCTCCGACATGAAGACAAGGTATTAAGAGGCGGTAAGACTATCCGACGATATCTTATTAAGTTTAAGAATTATCCTTTTGAAGATGCTAGATGGATGCAAGGCATACAATTAAAGGATAACCTAAACCTTGTCAATGCTTACAATGCTTCCCAAGAGTAAGCAAATGTACAAAATGTTAAAAAAAATGAACAAAAATTTTTGTCTTATAAGACTCTCTTTTTCTTTATTTGTGCACAAAAATAAAGTAGTATGCATGCTTAGATCAAGTTTGTGGAGACGACGTCTCCCAAACACCAAGTAGAGCTTGTCACTCTACTATGGAAGACTGATAGGACTAATGTGCAGACATGCTTGCGGCAGCCTCAGGCTCTCAAGCGCCAAATGGACTAGTCATCCATTATGGAATGATGTCGTAGGGTAACATAGGGATCCTTTACCCGCTAAGAAAAGGACTCATGTATATGCTTTATCTTCTCTACACCATAGTCGAGGACGACTATGATTTCAAGAGAGAGGTAATGTCATAATAATCAATATCTAATTCTCCTAAATGATTTTCTCATATTAAACTGATCATTTAATGTGGGGAAGTGCCAAGGGAGAAAAAGCTAGAATATTGGTTAAGTTAGCAGACCGGCCACAGTAGGGATCCAAAGGAGGGAAAATAGGGATCCAAAGGGGGGGCCATCTGCAAAAGAGCCATGTGAAACAACGGGCTAAAAAGACCCTAAGGTTCAGCCCATTAAGACTTCCAAAATGCTAAGGTTCCAAAATTCAAAGGTTGTGTCCAAAGGTCAACCTTAGGGAAAATTGGATGCTTAGTGTGGTGCCCAAAAAGTCTTTCTACATCCCTACATGGGAGGGGGCGAGCCCCAAAGCTAGGGGATGAGAGAGAAAACCACACACACACACACAGGCTCCCTTTACACAAAGGGAATGAGGGACACATGTCAGCTCCCTAGGCCAGATGCCCACAAGGTGTGCCCAATTCCTATTGGAAGACCCTTGAAGTGGACCAATGAGAATTAAGCTAGAGTAAATCTAGTTTAATTAATTTAAAAACATTTAATAAAAGAAACCAATAAGAATTAAGTGTCCTAGAAGACTATTGGGCAGTCTCCCAAGGGGTCCAATGAGCATTCAGAAGCCCCATGGCTTGCCTGATTCCTATTGGCCAGGAGGCAAAGGGGTCCAATGAGAGTTTAGTTTAATTATTTAATTATCTAAAGCTCTCACAAAAGGGGAAAGGGGGACACATGTCAGAAGGCTATCACTTATGCTGCTTAATTCCTATTGGCTTGACCTGGGGAGGTCCAATGAGGAAAAAGCCAGCCTAACTTAGCAGCTAGGGCTCCCAAGAGAGAGGGGGGGCTGATTTTTGCTGGGCATTCACTCTCACACTCTCACACTTGACCATGTGTGAAGGGAAAAACACTCTATCTCCTCCCAAGCTTTAATGGAGAGCTCATCACCTACTCCAAGCTTGTGAGATAGAAGCCTACATCAACACTCTCTTGGCATGTGGATGCAAATCCAACCAAGAGCCAAGCTTCAATGCATGCTCATCTTCTCTACCAAGCTAATTACTAAGCTAAGCTATGCTAATATGAGTGATTATGTGAGGAGATGTACTTCTTTCTCGTAAGATACTTCTTTTTCCTCTCAATCTACTCTCATACCCTGCTAGCTCTCACCATCTTCGAAGGTGTGTGAGGTCTTGGGTCTGAGAACGGGGATAATTCAAGTTGTGTTTGATTAAGTGTTTTGCTTGGTGTATGAAGCTTCCATCTTCATTGCACTAGCTAGTCTTGGAGGAACACAAAGAATTGTATTGTACAATGTCTCTCTTGATGGGAGAAACCATAATACAAAGCCTTTTGGAGGGGGGACCGGCTCCATGCAAATCCGGTCCTCAACTGTTGTCAATAGTTTAATTGCTCTCTCTTTTGAAAGTATTGTCGATGCTATCTAACTAGGTGTTATGCTTTTTGTTGCTCTCTCCACCCAAGCACTCTTGTAATTATCATTAGGAATCTATTCTAATGAAATGCCCACTATGTTCATGCTAATTTCCGCTACAAATAAGATTCTAGGCCGTTAAATGTTACACTAGACATCTGAACAATAAAAATAAATAAATTAAACAAGACATTAACATTAAACAAGGCTTTTGAACCAAAATGTCATTTGTCATTTTGATATGGAAATGTACAAAATGTCAGTCTGCTACAAGAAGTGACAACTAGCATCTGTGAAAAATGCAAGTTTGATACAATTTGCATAGGCTTTAGCAAGAGGCTTTAGCTTGGAAGAAGATGTACTATCCCTTCTAGCACATCCTAGCATAAAATATTCTTCTCAATTCTCCTCAAGACCTGCAATCACATAGAAAAATTAAGAATAAGTCACACAAAAATTTCTCCATAAAAAAGGACACTATTATTTACATACCTTCCTTCCTGCTGTCTGAAAAGAAAAAGTTGAGGGTAAATCTATCTCCTCATTGTGTAAGTCCTACCTCACTTGGTGCAATGAGCACTTGTTCCTAATCTTCAATGTTGCCAAGTGTTCATTGTGCATCCACACATCAATGTCCTGAATGGGATTCTCATTGAAATCAATCATGTTTTGATCTAAAGGAACCAAGCCCCCCCCACATGATGCCATCAACTATAAAAGGGAGAAATAATAAAGTTTTGGGTATGGATCATGTATTTACAGGTAATGGATCCAGATTGCACTTTGAAAAGAACCCCATCCACTGTTTTTTGACTCCAACCCTCATCCACAAATTCTAACATATCTTCACTTTTTCTAAGCACTTGACTCATGTCATTGTTCTAGAGACTTTCACATCAAGCTTTGCAAAGACAATGATGGGCATAAACATTGAAACTCTGATTAGCTTGCTTGCAATGTTGGCCTTCAGACATTTTTGGATCTCAGAGAAGATCTTGCACCTATAGCTTTCACTTGTTATAGAGCTTTGCAATGGCCATTCTCCACTTCTGAAACTAGGTAGTGAAACCTTGGTAACAGTGCCCCAATCCCCCTCATAGATTTTGAGGGGACATAAAAATGATCATAAAAGGATATCCCTCTTTCTGTCAGAGAGCCATCATGTGTTCAACCTCTGTAAAGCTCTTCACTAATGGACGCATGCTAGAAATCTAAAATATCTATGACACACTCCACTAGTTGCCATTCCTCTAAGCTTGAGGGATATAGGTCTGTAATAGCATAGTAGAGAAACACAAACCACAAAGTAAGTACATAAGACAAGCATAGTGTAGAGCCACAAACCACAATCATGTAGAGAACAACAAACAAGAAGTGAAGTGTGAAATACTTAGAGTTAGCTCTTTGTAGAGGAAGATTTGAGCTTTCGGGTTGTAGAGGAAGCTCCTTGTGCATGTAAACGTGCTGCACCAAAATCTCTTTCACTGTTTTCTTGGCTCCAACTAGTCGAAAGTCCTTCACTCTCCCTTTCTAGCATGGCTAAAATGGGTTTTTGGATGAGACTTTTCTTCTCCTCTGCTGCATCATAATCCAACTACCTTTGGATATAGATATTGGAATCCAATGATTGTGCTCATCTAATGTGGCATAAGTTGTGATGGATTCAATGGATGTGCTAGGGTGTTTGGATTGGGTGGAATCCATTGCTAGAGGAGAATAAGATGGAGAGCAGATGAAGGTGAATTGAGGACAGGAAGAAGAGGAGGGAGAGGTAAGTGAGACAAAGAGGGGTGGGAAAAGGAGGGAAAAGAAGACTTCAAGAAGATTTAAAATCTTTTGGGCCCGTGAAAGAGACCTTTGTGAGGTAAAAGGAACATGTATTTAAAAGTTACCTCATATTTAGCCTCAAAGAAAATTCATTTTAAGAAAGCAAATGCAATTCAAAAAGAAGATTCCGTAACAGAAGCCCTCCCCTCATTGGCTTACAGCACTCTCTCTCTAAACGTTAGAAGGCCAAAAAGAGACCTCAGACTTTTCCCAATAGCCTCATTTACCTTGTGTTCCATTATAGACTTTCCACCTAAATTTGTCATACATTTTGGGGTTTGTGACATGCTTTCCTACACAAAGTCAATCTTACACGCCCTCCCACACTTCTTACTATCTTTGCTAACAAAATTGTACTCTGGCTTGTGTGATGATTCATCCTCCACATTAATAACTTTATTGGGTCTTCGCTTTCGCCGTGATATCTCCTTATCCCTTGTCAGTGGAGTGCTTGCTTTGTACATTGGAGTGCCTGAAGTAGCTTTGTTCACTATCCTTCTTACTTGATTGGGATGACTTCCATGGAGTTTGGTGAGCTTTTGTATCGATGGACCCTTCCCAATGTGTTTTCCATGGCTGTACAAAATGGCCTTCGTGCTCTATAGAATAGAATTTTCTAGGTTGGTTGTACATGCATTACACAAGGAGATGGGTCTTTAAAAATCCTCCTCTGCAAGCCAGCTACCATGCTTGCTCTCCACCACGAGGTTTGTGCATGGAGTGTTTGGTCCATCAGAGCTTCTCTCTACACTTGTCATAATGCCACCCCAATTTGCAATAAGAATTTTCCACCAGCTGAGCCATGAATCCATGTATGTTGCAGTCTACATAGTGACCATTCTGCCACCATTGGCATATACAAGCCTTTACTATAGCACGCGCCTATCTCCACTTTTCACACATTTCTTTGTGTACGTGTTGAGAGACTTGCACCACATACTTTCTTGTATGTTGATTCAAGCTTTGCTTCCAATGGAAAAGGCAAGAACACTCTCGTTTGGTCATCACATTATTCTTATCACCCCCATTGAAGACAATTCAGATTGCATTCCAATTTTCTTGAGATTTGTCTGCCATGAATCCAAAGAAGTTAGCTCTTTCACACCCATGTGATATCATTACCTCCTTGAGGCACTCCAAAAACAAACTTTGAGACTCCACATCTTCCTCCTTCATTTCACAAGTTGCAATAGTGAGAAGGTCCTACATGCTACAAACAAATAGTTAGATGATGTGTCATGTGTGACCTAAATTGTTGCCAAGGCTGCCCACATACCTTGGATCATAGACATGACAAGCCATGGTGACCCAATCGTTAACGCGTATGGTGTGATTGAATTGAATCCACGTGCATTGAATATTGCCGTCCATACCTTGTCTCATTTAGTTCACAAGGTCCACACTGGATGTTGGACCTACTGTGGATATGTTGAAGACAAAACATTTCTCTCCTTCCATTCCCTGACCAGGAAACCTACTTCCCTGAAAAAAATCATATGTGCAGACTCCCTTTAGTTTGAGGAGTGCATCAATATCAAAAGAATCTTTACCATTACCCTCTGTGCAACGAACGTTGACCTTCAAAACCTATCAAGGTCAGAGTGTTGGGACTAAATATAAACAATACTTTAATTTTGCATTCAAACAAGATAATGAAAAATGCACATACCAATTATCTTGCACCAAGGGTCTCAACACCTTCTTGGCTCCTGTGTGTGGGTCAATGGTCAAAATCCTTTGTACATCATTTTGGTGCTATCCGTCAGTGTCTTGGATGCACCGCTACACACATCATGTATATGTGTGCCACGATGAGTCATGAGTTAGGTGGTGTCTCATCCGCTATCATGACATAGTACACTACACACTCACATGATGCAATACAAAAGCAATTGCCTTACAAAAGAGGCATGTAAGGCTCTTATCTATTATCTCACAACATTGCCCAGGTATAGGGGGCTTTTGTAGGTGGCCATTGAAATGGCTTGTATTGGCAATTAACCAAGCAGGTACAATGTTCATATGTGCACTTCAAAGATCCCAGACAAGGGCTGAGACGTACCAATCCAAGGAAAACTATATTGGATGTTTGAGGATTTGACCACAAATGAGGATTATACTTATGCTCCATTGCATCCATATGGTGCACCTTCCCCAAGGTAGGAGGAAATTTCATAACAAAGGTCTCCATTGCATGCTCTTGGAATCTTTGAAACCTACTCCACCGCTTGTATTTGCATTAAAAGCTTTGTTAACGTACCCGTTTTATTAGTTTGGAATTTTTTTTGCCAAGCACTCCTTTTGAAGCTATTAGAAAGCAAACCTTGGGCAGAACTACTCATATTGACAATCTCCTTTTGGTCCTCTTACTTGCTCGGAGGACTATCTATTATTGCAATGGGAGTTGTTGCGAGCGAACCTGTAGGGTGCTTTTCGTAGCTTGCATTAACTTTGTATTTACATGAAGCTGCTCATCTAACGCATAGGTACATCAACCCAAGTGATTTAATGTCCTTTCAAGAGGCACATGCATTTTTATATCTCCTACTTCTATCATCACATCTTGTGATGTAAATTGCAAAGGATAAAGCTTCTCCATTAAGAAAGATTCATATATATAATTAATTAAGCATTATGAAAATGATAGTTTAGCTCTCCATGAAGAAGCATTAAAGAACAAGTCTTAAGAGGAAGGTGAACAAAAAGATCAAAAGAGATTAAGATTAATTAGAGAAAACAGTGAATTATCATTACTTTAAATTCTTTATATACCAATGCATAATAAACTAGCCGTTATGTTGGAATTAGGGTTGCAAGAAAACACACACAGCTTGGAGAAGACCAAGGAAGCTCAAAGCACACAACAGAGAGTATATTACTTAATGTGCAATGGAAAGATAAGTTAGCCCTAGAGTGATGGGCATATATACAATGCACGGGGGAAAAAACCTCCTAGTGAGGGAAAAAATGCCCCGCCGGTCCTAAGTGTGTTCACACACATCACTACCACTTGTATATGATGGTAAAAAACTCCCCCTGGAGTGATGCGATGAACGAGAGTTGGCACATAGAGTAAAGGGAAGTTCCATACACGAGGACATGATCAGTCCACAAAGAAGAGTAAGACCAAAGCTTTGCAAAAAGCTTTGAACTTCTCACCAGACAATGCCTTTGTGAAGAGATCTACAAGGTTGTCCTGTGTTGGCACATAAGCCAAGATGATCTCTCCTGCTAAGAGCCTCTCCTTGACATAGTGTTAATGCACCTCAATGTGCTTTGTGCGAGCATGAAAAACTAGGTTCCTTGCAACTGCCAATGCGCTCTGACTATCAGTGTTGATAGTGTTGATAGTGTCATATCCAACACCCAAATCAACCATAAGGCGTCTGAGCCATACACACTCAACTGTAGCTGTGAAGACTGCCCTGTACTCAACCTCACAATTGGAAGTGGCCACAATAGGTTGCTTCTTGCTCAACCATGATATGCATGAGATGCCAAGTATGAAACAAAAACCACTTGTGGCAAGGGCATGATGGAACAAGTATTTTAGGCCGTAGTGTCCAATGTACATTATGGTGTTATGAACCCACTTGTCGGATTCGATTTGGCACAAGTTGTCACATGGGATACAACATGGTCTAGGGACTCAAGGAGTTCGGTTTAGCCAGTGTGGAGCAAGGCTAATTAGGGTCCCTCTCACTCCCGTTGTAGAGTGTTTGCAGTTACCTCCACACACAAGTACATCTTGTACTTGTAGGATGTTCTTTTTTCAACCATCCTTAGTTGAGACATATTCCACATGTGGCGAATATGAGTCTCTGGGACTAACACTGGCGCCCACTATTTCAAATATGTGTCATGACAAGGTCCCTAGGTGTTGCTCACATCTGTTTTCTAGACCATTTCAGCACAACGTATCATGAGCAATTTTGGTGGCTAGAAATTGTCGGATACTTAGAATGACTTGTTTAGGTACAAGTACTACTAAACAACATTATAGATGGTTGTTATACATATGGCAAGGCTCTGAGTTATTAAAGAAAAAGTTTCATTCTTTGTTCCTAGAAGAGATTAATGTTTCATCTTCTATTATGGTTCAAACATTTCAGCAAGGCTTGAAAATGATTGCCACTGAAAGTATTTAGTTTCTTTCCAGAACTATTTACATTCCTCTTTACTGTGTGCTACGCACATCACATTCGCCATAAGTATTGGCAAGGATGATCATGGATATACAGGTTCGGATTTGTTTTTTGCTAAACGCATGCACACTAGGTGTTATGGGCCCTAGTGTTTAGCAAAGGCTCTTTGAGCAGCATGCATATTCATAACATTAGTGGCTTATGAAGCATTTTGCACTCCATGTGCAGTATCTCACTGAGTTTACTTTTCGGTCTATCAATCACCAATAGAGGTCATGGCTCGATTTGGGTGCTTGTGGATCTTTCAAGTTAACCACGATGGTTATTCGGCCAATTGTTGATTCTCAGCAATGTTGTACGATATTGTGATCCCCATTTACCAGCCATCTGGAAAGACTGTCTGTAAATCATGGGGGAAACAAATCTCAGTACTGTCAGTTATCCAAGGGGATATGCAGATTACAAAGTGTAATCTTGTGCTAAAGGATATGCAATGCGCTAATCATGTCGTTCCTATTTTCTTGATAGCAAGGCTATGCCTCCTTCTTATTCATAGAAAGAAAAAATTGTATTTCCAACACCTTGTGCATAGAAATTTCATGCCACTATAATCATATACAACGACCACAAGCAAATATACCAGCCTAATTTGTTTTCAAACAGAGTTGCTGGTGTTATAGCAAAAGCATAAACCATGCTTTAGTGGAATGAGTCCACAATACTAGCATGTCATGCATGCATATCAAAAAATAGTGTGATAAGCCCTTGGCTTCAAAGATAGTCTCCACAATGTGAGCAAATACCACACGTGCCTTGCACGATGCGTACTAGCATGGATACATCACAATTGGTAACTGCAAACCATAACTATGAGCTTATATCCGCTTATTGTCAAACTTGTGTGTTATTATCCTTGGTCCTAAATCAATGAATAGTACTGTGGCACGGAATAGAAGCCTTGCTTTACAGTAAGTTTTTCAAGGCACTTTGCTTTGCACAACAAAGAAATCTTCTTCAAATGAAATTGAAAGACAAAAATACAAGTAGAACGTGAAATTGTTTAGCTTTGTCACCCCTCTAAGAGCAGCTGCCTTTGCTTGAATGTGGCTCATAGCCATGTATGGTGAGAAATTTAGCATTGTTGGACGTACCTTGTATGCCCCTGGTTCGGATGTCTCTTGACTTGGTTCATACTGACCTTCAATAAAAAACGGGTAGACATGTTGCCAAGTTTCCCAAAGTCTGTATGCTACCAGCATATTTCAAACTTTGGAAGCTTCTAGGCAATATGTCCTAAAGTGAAGCCTTGCTTCACATAAGGTCATAGAGGAGAGAAGAGAGAACGAGGCCTAAATTCTCTTAGCTAGCAGGTGCTCATGTTGACATAGAGATGTCAAAGTAAAAGAAATTGGCCTTGTTAAGCTTGCATTGAGAATTAGCCTTGCCGAAGCATACATCTTATTGACCAATCTAGAAATAAATCGCTCAGCAAGCTTAGCTATCAAATTTGATCTTATTGCCAAACTCGACTTGACCAAAGCAATTTTTGCTTATCAAGTTGGCATGGGCGTAATTTTCGAGCAAGCACTTCTTGGCAAGTGCTTTTTGAAATCGGGCGAGGAGATTCCAAAAAGATTCCTCATGGAGTCTTACTTTCAAAAATATTCATCATCTTCTCTCTCTCTCCCCCCCCCCTCTCTCTCTCTCTCTCTCTCTCTCTCTCTCTGTCTCTCTATGAATTTTTTGTTTCACTCACCTACCAAAATACATTATTTTCAAATATCATGATCTACGTTGAGCAATAAGTTTAGCAACCAAGCGGACAATGATACATACACCAGAATCATTTTCAAGAAGACAATTTAAAGGGTTTACATTATAGATAATAGAACTAAACTTGGACCTTTCAAATCAATTGATGAATAACATTGAAATATTGTTGGAGCACCTCATGTAAACTAATATGTAAAGGCATCAAAATAAGTACATGTGAGTCAATGAATACATCATAGGTGAGGGGGGCAATAGAAGGATGGTGGAGCAAGAAAGGCTCCCGCTGGAAACAAGGGTTGTGCCAATGGTGGTCGTCCAAAAGCTGCATCCACGGCTAAGGGAGGTCAAAAAAATGGGACAGGGGCTACACCAAAAGAATGGGAGGTGCTCCAAATGGAGGAAGAAGTGTATATTAGCACCAATCAATCCAATTAATAAGCATTTATGGCTCTACTTGGAGTTTGTTACCATAAATTAAAGCATGTTTGCGACTAGGTGTAGCCTCTTCATGTATAAATCAAGTTCTCAACCTTGAACACTAGTTATGGTGGGGTTGTTTACTGCTGAAATTGGAAAACAAGTCAAGGACTTAAACTTGGCTGATGAGTTATGTTAGCAAGTTACTTTCACGGAAAGTGAAAAGAGGTACTCTTTAGGGTACATCTTTGTGTAATAACTCATTTTGCATACTCATGTGTGTTCTAAATGGAGTCTACACACTATGATTGGATAGGAATCGGTAACACAAGATGGTTGCAAATGGACAACAATGTGAAAAATCAAGATGTTACTCTTGGTTTCATTGAACCTCCTGCTGAACCGTGTTATGGTCAACCAAACAGCTGGATCCATGAAGGATGCCACTATAGAAAACATTAGTGTATCATCACTCTTGTTTTCGAGGACGAAAACGCTTCTCCAAGGGGGGAGTAATGTCATGCCGAGGGTAGGACCAGGCACGACCAAGGGCCAGGACGGACATGCAGTCAAGGGGGTGGGTGGTGATGAGCGTGTTCGAGCTCCCTATGCCTTTCATTGCGCATCTTTTACATCCCAACAAGCTTGTTCTGCCGTAGGAAAAACAACTCTAGTAGTAGCAATACTTGCAGCAAGACTTGCAACATCCTCAACATCGCATGTATCCTCAAAATGAGGACGTACATCAAATCCCAGCACAATGTTCCAAACGCCCTTGGAAACAAGAACATGTTGCATCATATAAGCACACATAGGGTAATTGTCCCAATCCAATCTGTCCTCAACATCAAAAATCTTGAGCACATCTGTGTTGTTGTCGGCCATGACGAATTCCTGCACCTGATATGCAAATTGCCCGAAAAGAGGAGAAACAAAGCGGGAACAACACGTGCTATACAGCACAAACCGTAGAAGACTATAAGAGACCTTTTATGCAAAAAATGGCATTGACAAAAATTCTACACAAAATGAAGAAATAGCTTGTGCAGTACTGATTGCCTGTAGTGGAAACGGAGGCCGCAATGAGCCCAACTCAAAATTCTGAGCAGACCAAGCTCTTCGAGCCCTCCCAAAATTTTTGTCAACTTGCGAACGCTCTCCAAAGCTCACAAAAATTGAAGAAAGTGAGGAGGCGTGTGCTGGAGCTGCTGGCGACCAGAGGACGTAACCTGCTCTGATACCAATTGTTGCAATTAGGGCTATAAGAAAACACACACAGCTTGGAGAAGATGAAGGAAGCTCAAAGCACACAATAGAGAGTGTATTACTTATTGTGCAATGGAAAGATAAGTTAGCCCTAGAGTGATGGGCGTATATACAATGCACCGGGGGGGGGGGGGGGGGGGGGAACCTCCTAGTGAGGGAAAAAATACCCTGGCAATCCTAAGTGTGTTCACACACATCACTACCACATGTATATGGTAACACGTTATACATTTTATATTTTCTTTTCAAAAAAAAAAAAATATTATTTTTTAATAAAAAACATATATAAAAATACTTCAAAATTTATCACAAATCATATCGTATAAATTTAAAAATGATTATCAAATATGTGTTAAGTCAAAATATGTGTTTGTGTGAATAAGCATGTGTATGTGTGTGTGTGTGTGATCACGCCCTTGGGGGGGTCACTTAATTATTATGTGATTATCACATGAGTGCAACAAAAGAGGTTATTAAATTTTACACACAAAAGGGTGCCGTAAAATGGAATTAACAAAACAATTTCGAGATTGAATAGGAAAAGGGTGTATTTTACTTTTCAAAAATTCACAGATAACGGGTTTTACAAATAGTCTTTGAACGCACATGATATACACAATTTATACATAGTGACCCCCTCCGAGCTCACGCCTTAGCACACGGCTTGAGAGGTATGTGGCCATGTTGCCACGTGTGGTGGTGGCCACGTGCAATCACACTTACTGCCATGTGCCTCTCAAGATCAAGACCAAGATCTTAGTCATCGACGATACACATGGCTGCTGACATGGGTTAATAATGCCACATCAGCGACCACATGTATCGCCAACCATCGATGGTACATGTGGTATTTGCCACGTGGCCTCTAGCCATGGCTACGTGGCCTTGTGGCCCATGGGAGAGCGTGGCTATAGGGCCTCATGGCCCTTAGTTGCCACGGACACACGTGAAAACCGTGATTGGCGGCCCAACGTGGCCACACAGAGTGGTCACGTAGGCTGCCCGTGTGACCATGGACCCTTGGCATGCCTACTTAGTGGCCACTTGGGTTGCCACATGTACTGTCGACCATCGACGGTATGTGTGGCAGCTTACATGGCCACTGCACGTGGCCACACATGCTCGCCAAGTGGGTGGCCCGTACAGTTTCTGCATGCCCCTCATGAATGTGGCGCGTCCCTTCCACCTTTATGGGGTGGTGTGTGGCAGGCCAAGTGCCACTTGTCCTGCCACACGCCACCACATAAAGGTGGCATGGACAACCTACCATCACCATGTCCCCCTTGTATGCACGCGCGCACGCGCGTGTGCACATACACACACACACACACACACACACACACACACACAACACACATACAAACAACACATACACAAATAAGCACACACACATGAAATTATTAAAATATTTATTTTATAAAATTAATTCTCAAATTAAAATTATATGGAAAGCTTATAAATAGGGGGCACATAGTCCATTTCTTCTTCATCTCTTTCTCATTCTTTAGTTCCAGGTTTCAATCTGTCTACTCATATCTTCATTTTCCTTCAAGTTCTATCTCTCAATTTACTGTCAACCTTAATCTCTCTCTCTCTCTCTCTCTCTCTCTTAATATAATAAGTTCACATAAGCTCTCTACTTTTCCTCTTCCTCTAAAACTTTGTTTATCTACCGAGATCTTTATCCTTCACTATGAGGACTCAAAATCAATCCAAAAATGGTGTTACAGATGAGATTCCTATTGGTGGCACACAAGAATTGCCTACATAAACCACCCAAGAAAGCAATCAACTCAAGCGGCTAGTTCTCTAGACCGTGTCATGTCCGTTGTGACAAATGGAATTAGAATTGAACGATCAAGTGAAGGGTTGGATCTTGGGGTGGTCATTATATATAAATTGTGTACTATATCGTGTGCGTTCAAGGACTATTCATGAAACTCCTTATCTGTGAATTTTTGACAAATAAAATACATCCTTTTCCTACGTAATTTGTAATATTTTTTCTCAATTTCCTTTTATGATAGCCTTCTGTATGTGAAATTGTGAGATTTTTTTTTTTAATAATCCCTTCTGATGCACTCACATGATAGTCAAATAGTTATTAAGCCACCTCCTTGAGGTTGGATACCCAAGGGGAACTTGCATCCAAAGTAGATGACACCGGCAATGAGTTCTTTGTAGGTGGTCGATAAGCACATTTCTTTGGGTTGGATAGATGCTCATAGAGCTTCTTACCATAGCAAATTGCCATGCTTACCTCTTTGTTGCCTTCTTTCAAACCCTGGCATCCGCATGCATGATGATCATGTAATGGATTTGTAGCGCTCCATTGCAGATAGATTTTACCAACTGACCATGCCAAGGTTCATTGTGAGTGAGCAAATTCCCGAGGAAGATTACAACCAATTTGTTCATCACAGCCATTCCGATAGAGATCTTGCGATGTCATATGATTTAGATGCAGAGCTTCATCTCATCCCAAGCTTGGTCATAAAGAGATATTTTGTGGTTTGGGACGGGAATCATATGTTGGAGGCATGGATGCATTGGATAAATGAAAACAACATCCCTATGGAAGAGCCCCCTCGTGTGAAGTGTGTGCTTGTAGAGTTCAAATCAGAGGAAAAAGAAAAATTCCTACTTGTTTTAGCCATGATAAACATGTAAAATTTGAGTGGAATTTATGAATTTGTTTGCAACTCAACCCATCAATCATCTTGTCTTACTTTCAAGTGTTTGATAGGGCTACGAGGATATCAATTCCTCACACTACATTGAAATTTTTTTGAAAGAGCGAGATTGGCGGCGAAAAGGGCTTTGCACTTTTGGGGGCCAACTAAATCAAAATGGTTCAAGTTGCCCATGGCTCTGCTTGCTCAACTAATTTGGAAGGTATGTGTTGAAAGATATGCAAAAAGGGAATGTGTGGATCTTGGGCATGTTATGAGTGCATGTTTTTCAATTGACAGGAAGATTTTGATGCTTTTTACCACAACAAGATAGAAGGCCTACCACGAAAAGGGAGATTGGATTACAATTTGGCACCAGAAGCATATGACGAGAGTATTGCTTTATTGCTTTCTCAAACGGAGCAACATTTCTCTCGAAGAGGCCTTGAAATAGTGACAATTGCAAATCCGGAGAATGGAAACAAGTTCTTTTAAAATTGCATATCATTTATCGACTGGGGCGATAAGAACACAAAAATGACACCATCTAGAGTGACCAAAGTCACACGCACAGGAATCAACACTGAAGAGTAAGTTAAGTGTTTTTCATTGCTCGTTTGTGGAGTGACAAAGATTATGACCTCATAAACATTGTTTGCTTATTTGTTTTTCCAAAAAGTATTGTTTAATTGACATGCTTCAAGGTGGTGATTCAACCTTAAAGGAGAATGGCATAGTGTCGATGGAGAAGGGTTGGATCCAGTGGCTTCGGTCCCATGTGTACTAGTGGCAACTAGAGAGGTGGGAGGTGGTGATTATGTTTAAATGAGGGTGTGTGCAGGTCCCTCCATTCAATATGAAAATCCTTGGGCTCTCTATCAGAGACAAGACGATTGGATTTAGGGAGTAGCTTGGGTGGTGTACATTTGATATATATGGACTTTTCCACACACACTAGGCCATACATGGCTGGGACAAGTGGAGTTCCTTTATGGAACCAATGGGATAGCGATCTTGTGTAAGCAACATTTTGTCTTGCAATCGAGTTCCTCTTGGAAGATGGCGAGATTGTGGAAACATATCGTACAGATCAACTTTCCATTGTTACTTCGACGATAGATGTATCTAGATATTGTCTGCTGAGGATACTACACATATGGCTCCCAGAGACTAGTTACATGATCGTCGAGGACTATGTAGAGGGGGTAAGTTCATCCATATAATTGTGTTGAGGCACATCAATTGGTTCTACATTGCAAATTATATACTTATTCATGTTCTTTGTAGGTTGGTACTTTATTGTTGGCCATTTTTGCACCCCCTAGAGGTGCTGGGAGTCAACTTTCAAGGTATGATCGGGCATATGGAGAGATTGCAACCAATGTACAGGGTTTCTCTTTAGATGATGGCATCTTGTGGAGAAGCTACCATGCACGGAGTTCGCACAGTGGATGCTTGATCACAGTGGTAGACCGTTTTGTAGAGGCATTAAGAGAAGTCCACCATTTACCAGGTACTTGAAACCTACTCACAGTTTAGACTTTGTTACTCCACAAGAAAATGCTTGAAATTTGTGTGGGTGTGCAGGTGGCTACTAGGTACCTTTACCAACATGAGAGATGCTGTGCTGGATTGTTTTTTCGGAGTGGGGACATTGGCCTTATAATGTCTAGCGCTGCACAGACATTGCATCAACTGTGAGATAGACTTGACCATTTTTAGTGAATGTCTTGCACCAGCTCAGCATCTCCCTGTAGAGCTAGGCACATCATTTTGGGGAGAGCAGATTCATTCCCAGTGCAAGGAAGAGCAGATTCGTCCACAATGCGAGGGAGAGCAGATTTGTCCTCTAGAGCCACCCTTGCGTACATCTCATAATAGTCAGGTTCCCACAGCATGAGCTACACCTATCTCTTTCTTTGCCCCGATCGTAGTGTGGCCCGTACATGGAGCAGCCACTGCCACATTCGCCTCAAAACCAAAGTGTCCCCCAGGATTTGATGCAAGTATGACCACATCCACTCCAGCCCTCGAGGGTCCCCTTGGAGTGGATGCAATCCCACCCACACACCCCGCGAGCATCCCCACATTCACTTTGTATCCTCACCCATATAAAGGACAATTAGATTAAGAGAGTCTTAAAGTAGGTACTCTCTTGTTTTGCAAACCCAAGAAAATCTAGTATGCCTACTTTGTTTGGGAGTTAACAATCATTCTCTCATGTTCGTAGAGAGATATGATTATTTTGAGATCTAGTTGCGAATAAGATTTCTACTTGAAAAGAGTTGTTGCTTAGTTCTAGCACTGATTATGTCTCTAGGAGTGGTATTTTCAGAGGTATGACCTAGCTAATACACAATCACTCCATCGTTGTTGAGAGTTACATTTTGATCCCATCATAGTTGTACTTTCAAGGAAAGAATTCTATAATCCACCAAGGGATAGTGAAAAAATTCAACTTTCCAAATTATTCCAATCAGTATTAGACACGGTAGACTATGTTGGTTATCGTTGGTGGCTGCTAATTTGAGCAGTTTTTATGTAGAGTTCAACAACGGGGTTTGACATTATAGATTTTAACCAAGGGGTTTAAATTGCAAAGGCAACACCCAGAGTTATCAATGCAGTACTACTTGCTTTTCACGCTTTTAATTAGTGTTACTAGGCCCTTTTCACCTAGGAGATTTGGACATGTGCATTTGACTATGGGTAAGTGAACACTATGTTCAACCTCCAGGTACACATATGTTTTGGTTTTATTTCATTATGAATACTTCTTCATTGATCTTTTCTAAGTAGGATATATGAGCTTCAATGCTTTCATCTAATTTTCTCTTCAGAGACACGACAAGGCATCATAAAGTCTAATATCTAACCAACCCAAATGATTTTCTCATATTAAACTGATCATTTAATGTGGGATAATAAACGGAAACAAGGGTTAGAATATAGACATGTGCTTACACATCTATCTCAACACGGGGCCAATGGTAAAGGGGTCCAAATGAGAGATGGTATGTTAAATAGCAAGGCTAACTAATGGAACTTAAAAGACCTTAGGGTTAGCTTCATTAAAGAATTCCAATGGTTAGTGTCAAAAGTCTTTTGACCTTAGCAAGCTAGGGCTGAGCTTGAGGTGGAACCCGACCTAAGCTTGAGGTGCTTGTCGTGCTTGATGACTAAGGTGCTTGTCGTGCTTAATGACTAAGGTGCTTGTTATGCTAAGTTGCTCGAGAAGCTTCCCATGCATGGGGGGTAAGGTGCTTGAGTAAAAAAGAGACCCTACAAAGGAGGGGAAAAGCCCCAAAGATAGGGGAATCTTTGACTTAACCTCCCACTCACCCAAAGGGCACCCCTTTTCTCAAGGGGCACATGGAACACATGTCAGACTCTTCCTATGCTTAGCCACATGGTGTGCGTGAATGCTATAGGTTGGGCTAAAGAGGGGTCCAATGAACTTCTATTCCATCCAACAAATATCTAGATATTTTCAAACTCTCTCTCTCTCTAAGATGTATGGAGGACACTTGTCCAAAGACTACCCATGTACTTGAAATGCATGCTGCGTGCGATTGGCTAGGGGGAGAGGAGTCCAATGAGTTTGAGGCATGAGAAAAAGGTAGAACTCATCCCAAGAAATCAAGGGGTGTGCTAGGGGGGTATACACCACTCATACACTCATTTTTTGAGGTATTCTCACTTGGTGAAAGTAGAGGAACTCCACCTCCTTCTCCAAGCTTGTTGAGGAGTGAGAGCCTACACCAACACTCTTGTCTATGGAATGCAAATCTAGCCAAGAGACAGATTCAATGCTTAAGCTTGCCATCTTCTCCATCTTCATTACTATGCTATTATGTATACTAGCAAGAAAGTGATGATAAGTGAGGAATTATTTCTTTCTCCTATGGAATGTTTCTTTTTCCTCTTCCCTACCCTCATTCCCTACTAGCTCTCTCCCCCTTCGAAGGTGTTTGAGGCCTTGGGATAGTTAATGCTTTCTACAAAGTTTATGTTATGCTTGTGATGCATGAAGCTTTCCATCTTCATTGCATCACCAAGGTCACAAGGAACACAGATATTGTATTGTACCAAGTCTCTCTTGATGGGAGAAACTATAATACAAATGCCTATTGGAGGGGGCACCCGGCTCCGTCTGAATCCGATCCTCAAATGTTGTCATGTTCTTTTAACCCTCTCTCTTGTAAAAGCGTTGTTCATGCCAAGTTAACTAAGAACCACGTTTATGTTTCTACCATCAATTAATTTCACCCGCTATGCTCACAAAGTAATCTCACAAAAGTGCTTTATCTAATCCCCTAATTCCGCTATTCTCAAAGTTCATAGGCCATTTCCATTACATTGATATCGCAGCATTTGGTTTCTCTTTTCTTGCTTAAGAAGAGAGGTCCTTAAGTAGCCTATTAATGGTTGATTTTGTTAACTGTATTAGGGTAAGTGGGACTGGGATCTATTATTGGTTTTGTTGAGCCCACTATGTGGGATATGGTGCACACCTCAGGAACTTTGGTCTTAATAATGGATTCTTTTTAAACTTGCCTACGGCTTTACCATTATTGAGCCATAAGAAGTTCGAAAGGAGCTATCCCTCGGCAACTCTGCTATGTTAGATCCACTCCACTACTCTCTATAATTAATCAATTCGAGCCATGGGTGTAGATACTTAAGTGCATTTTCAAAGGCTAAGAGGAGTAGCAACTAAGGTTTTGAATGGCCAAAGCATACACTAAGTAAACACATAAGTTTAATTAACATGGTTGACAATAACCAAGAGAGTAGAATGAACATTGTTAACTTTGATTTTGCACATGAAGGTGTAATAATGATGCCCCCATGTTTGTTAATTATCTTGTTACTAGGTTGCAACAAGCTATGGGAAACCCTGCTTTGCAAGCCGAAGTTACTTTGTGCTTATGGGATTTCCTTTCCTCTCCAAGATGACAGAGAGCTTAGGAGGCCTCTTAATGAGACCGCCAAAAGAAAACTCTCTCCCATATGAGAGGAGGAATCCAAAGAACAAGAAAGTAATGAATCCCTAAGTTCCTCCGAAGACGTGGCTTTACAAAGACGGTAGACTAAACAATCGCCAACTCCTCCCAAGGGGAAACGGTTAACCCATAGTCCTTCTCCTCGTCACTCCGAAAGGGAAGAGAGGAAAAAAAGGAAGAAAAGGGCAAGAAAGAGGTCGACCTCTTCTCCTTCTCCTTCACCTTCCTCGTCTACCGATGAAAGCTATGGCTATTCTCCTAGAGAATACAAGAGGGGAGGACATTGCAAGTCTTACCCTGCATGGCGAAGGTCACAAAAGCTCAAGAAGTTCAAAGAGGGAGGAAAGAGTATCTCTTTTCTCACCTATGATGGCACCTTTGGTGCTACCGACAAAGTATCTGCCTTCATCCAACAATTTGATGCGGCCTTTGGAGACAAGGGCTCCGCGAAGTCCTCCAAGATACGCCATATAGCTATGCGGTTCCAAAAATTGGCCTGTCAATGGTGGGCTAGCCTTTGGGGCAATGGCGAAGCCCCAAAGACATGGAAAACTCTACGAGTTTCCATCATGAAGCAATTCCTTACAAGCGATGCAAAGGACAAAGTGCTCACCAAATGGTGGAGTTTGAGGCTTCTCTCTCATGAGTCTATCCACAAATATGTGGACAAGTTTTAAGATTTACATCTCAAGGCTACTGTCTTTTAAAAGGTAGACTTTGCCGAGCAAAAGCAACAATTGTGTGCGAGATTACCTGAAGAGATGGCCGAGTATGTCAACTCTCAACGGCCTGGTTCTATCATCGAAGTAATCCACCACACCATGGTTGCTTCGTGCATCAATTTCCAACAAGGGGCTAGAGGGAATGTCAAGCCCATGGAAAATGAAAACAAAAGTGATGCAAAGGGAAAAACCAATGCCCAAAATTATTGCCAAGGCCATTCCAACAACAACAACAACAACAATCAGTCCAAGGAGAAAGGAGTTTACAAAGGTAAAAATAAATTCTCTCCTGAAGAGCTTGAAACTTTTTGCAAGGATCACAAATCCTTTAAGTGTGGGGAGCAAGGACATGGTTATTGTTCTTGTCCCAAAAGAAATGCTCGCAATGAGACTCCTAGAGCTTCCACTATCGAAGATCCAAAAGAGGATGCTCATTGCAAAGGATCACCTCTCTCCTATGCTCGGGGAAAGGTAAGGGAGCATGATGCCTTCATCTTGTTTGACCCTGGCTCTACTCACAAATTCATATCAATAGAGTTGGCCACCAAGTTGGGCATTCAAGCTTTTGAGATGGGAGATGCTATAACTGCCAATGCTGCTTTCAAGGGACAGCAAGCCTCCATTATTCCCTTGTTTGGGAAGTTAAGGCTTCATGTCCAAAGCTATGTCGATGAAGAAGACTTCTTTATCTCTCCTCTTCAACATGAGGATGCTATAATAGGGGCACCATGGTTCAAGTTCAACCGCATGGCTGCCAACATGAAGTTCCCTAAAAGGAGATCTACTTCACCTACAGGGGAAAGAATATGTATATAGATGCTAATGAGTCTGGTCGTACTATACCACTTGTAAATCCTCTTGCTCTTGATAAATCAATAAAAAGATTAGTTTTTGCGTACATGATTTTTGTCAAAGAGTCCCTAAAAGGTCCTAATGTTTCATCAAAGGTGAATGGTAGGAATCAAGAAGAGTTAGAATTGTCTAACTTTCTAAAAGGATTCCAAGATGTGTTCATCGATGATATCCCTATGGACTTACCTCCAAAACGAGGGGTTCATGACCATCGAATTGAGCTCCTGCTATTAGGAAGCTCACCGCCTAACAAACCTCCTTATCGAGTTTCCCAAGCTCAACAAGAGGAGATCATGAGGCAAGTACAAGAATTGGTAGACAAAGGGATGGTGAGGCCTAGCTCCTCTCCCTTTTGTTCTCCAGTCCTTTTATTGCAAAATAAAGATGGTACATACCGCATGTGTGTGGACTATCGCCCACTAAACCATATCACTATCAAAAATAGATAGGTCTATTTGATAAGCTACAAGGCTCTACCTACTTCAATAGGATTGACCTTAAAAGTGGCTACCATCAAATAAGGATAGTGAATGAAGATATCCTAAAGACCGTGTTTTGTACAACGTTTGGCCTTTATGAATATCTAGTCATGCCTTTTGTTTTGAATAATGCACCAGCTAAATTCAATCGATTAATGGGGAGAAAATTTTTAGACCCTACCACAAATTCACTGGATTGTTCTTTGATGATATCATCATCTACTCCAAGTCCTTGGAGGAACACAAGCAACATCTCCAAGTGATTTTTTGAGCATTGAGGGAGAACAAGCTTTTTATCAATCAAAAGCAAAGCGAATCTTTCCTTCAAGAGATTCAATACTTAGGTCATATTATCTCTTAAGATGGTATCTGTATGGATCCATCAAAGTTGAAGGTAATAAAAGCATGGCCTAATCTAAGGAATCTACATGAGCTAAGAAGTTTTATGGGTATGTGTGCATACTATAGATGCTTCATAGCAAAAGTCTCTCAAATAGCCGGACCATTACATGACTTAACAAAGAAAAATGTTAAGTATTCATGGACTGCTAAGGAGAAAAATGCTTTTGAGAAGCTCAAAGAGAAGCTTACCTCCCAACCAGTCCTTATGCTTCCGGATCTCTCAAAGCCATTTGAGGTCCAATGTGATGCTTGTGGTGAGTTCTACATGCCCTAGACACATGGAAGCACTATCTATTGGGGACTCCATTCATTTTACGAACACACCATCAAAGTCTCCAGTACTTCATGACGCAAACAAAGCTTTTAGACAAACAAATGAGGTGGGAAAATTTTCTTTCGCAATTTAATTTTCACATTGCTCACATTGCTGGTAAGCACAATCAAGTGGCCGATGCACTTTCACGAGGACCAAAAGTTAATGCTGTGTCTATAGCAACTCACAATGATCTATCTTCTATGATAGATGAGTATGCTACTGACTCTGACTTTAAAGACATATTGTCAACCCTTGCTTTGGGGAAGAAAGAGGAACCATTCACCCTTTAGGATGGTTATCTTCTCCATGGAAATAGTCTATGTGTTACCCACTCCCTTCATAAGAAAGTCATGTATGAATCCCATGCTCCTCCCTATGCGGGGCATAGAGGCATTCAACCTACTGTTCTAGGAGTAGAGACGTACTTTTATTGGCCTACCATGAAGTGGACTTACAAGAGTATGTTTCAAAATGTGTGGTATGCCAAAAAGCAATGTTTAGGATTGGTCACATTAGGTCATTTGTGGAAGGTTCACAAACCCGCAAAAAACTTGCATGATTCTTAGACTCTCTCTTCACTATACAAATTAAGTTAGATCAATGTTTAGGATTGATCATGTTAGTTGATTTGTGGAAGGTTCACAAACCCTCAAAAAACCATTACACTTGTGACTTTGTATAGTCAATCATGATTAGGTTAAGTAGGATTATTAAAAGTTTAAACATAGATAAGGTTTGTATTAGTTAGGTGCGAAGAAAATAGAGTACAAAAGATTGTCTTTTCACCTTTTTGGCATGCATTTTCTTGTTTTTTATACCTTCAAATCCAAGGACAAGTTGATATTTATCTTCACCAACACCATGCTCAGCCCTAGAGAGGATTTTTTACACCCAACAAGCAGGACAATAGCACCAAAATTACGTTCTGTTGCTCAGATAGTTTTGGGTATCATGTATTTTTTTTTGGACTTAGAGTGGGGCAGCTGTGTGGTCTTTAGACTGCTAGGGACACATAGGTATGCTTAAAGCCTCATTTGGACACCAATCAAGTACAAAAAATTTGCGTAAAATTTGGGGTCAAAAATTAGGTTTTTCCACCAGTGAATTAGTAGAATGAGGCCTTCAATGTGGCCAACCTTGCATTTTCTTTCCAAAACACCTAACTAGCACAAAAAAATCTAAAACACCATTTTGGGCAATTAGGTTTTTTGATAAATTTGGGCAATTAGGTTTTTTCTGGGGCAATTATGTTTTTTGATAAATTTTGCTTTGATGACCCTTCTAGGCTCTCGTCTCAACGTTTGGAAGGCAAGAGTCCTTGCTAGTGTAGTCTCCAGCACACCAACAGATTCCTTACTTTCCTTCCCCAAGTCATTATCATCGCTTTCTTCATGATCCTTGCCTTTGCCTTTGTCCTTTGTCCTTTGTAGAGCCTCTATCTTTGCTTTTGGATCTACTATCTCTAGAAAAATGACCACACTTTCCACATCTTTAACAATGGCTATTGGTCTTCTTTTTGGAATCCGAAGCAACAAGTGCTTCCATACCTTTGTCAAAAATCTGAATTTTACCTTCAGTTATTAAGTCCAAGGACAAGATCCTATGCATACACTTGTTAGGTAAGAATCATAGGTAAGAATCACTCCACATTTAATTAGTTTTATAGAGATGATTGTCTCTATGTAGATAAGAAAAATCTGTAGGAAGTTATGGACACAACCAACAACGCCTCTAAAGACTCTAGTGCCACTTCTTGCCATGTATTTTTGGAAGCTTTAGTGGACCAAGTGACGAGGAGATGCAACTGCGAGGGAACCATACTATTACATGAAAAATCGACCATCATACCCAAGAGCTTATGCATGTGAAAGTTGTGTTCTACAAGTGACCGCCCCACAAGAAGTTACAAAATAGGTAGTGAGTATGGTTCATGACTATCTCTATCAAAACTTCCATGTTTCCAAGCCTATCAACAAAGAGTGGATGCACATTTTAGCAACTATGGATATTTGTGCCCTAGAGCCACAAACCAAGCTTTGTGATGAGAATGGCTATGATGTAGATCCCATAAGAATGTTGTCCTTTATTGAAGATCTCTTTAAGATACAACGAGGGAGCTAGAAAGGGAAGAAAACTTGCAGAATCTTGCTAGACTACCTAAACAATATAAGTGAGAAGTATTCTATAGTGGATTAAAAGCCCTTCAAGCCTTGATAACTCAAACAAAGAGCTAAACACAAACAATGAGGTCACTTAGATGAAACGACTCTTTACCATTGGTTTCTTACCCAATGAGGATAAATGTCTCAAGGAGCACCAAAATCGCAAACAAAAATGAATGCTTTGAAGGGTTGTCAAATGAACAAAACAATTTGACACCAAGACAAAATATCTGCTTTATGCAAAAGCATATGATTGTGTCAAAAAGGAAATTCAATGAAAATAAGGTATGGGTTGTGAAACGGCCATTGATCTACCCAAAAAAGAAACTGACCCCTTATGCAAAACCACAACAAAAAAGAGATCTAAAGTGAACCAACCACGAGAAAGTTGGAACTTCTAAAAAGAAAAAATACAAGCCTATCAAAGTAGAGCGTAGGGAGTACATTAGGGGTAAAATCAAGTCACAAAGGAGGCTTGGCAGGAATTATGGAGAGGAATGCTAGTGAAGAAGAACCAAAATTTAATCTATTCTCTCATTTCAAATGCTATATTGTTCAAGGCAAGTGAATCCTACAATGATCCTCCAATGATTTTGAAAATGCTAAGCCAGTAAATTTGGCAGGACTGGATGAACCACTCAAAATTGTTTGGATAGCTATGGATCTAAATGAGGAAGAGGAAAATTTGCTAGTTTATACTCTCAAGGAGTATATGGATGCATTTTTCATGGTCCTCTAAGGATTTAAATGGGGTGGATCCCTCAATCTTCCATCACACCATCCCTCTCAAGGATGATGCCAAACCACACAAACAACATCCTTATACCCGAAGTTTCCCAATTGTGGTAGTTCCATAGAAAAATGGAAAGCTTAGGGGTTGTGTTAACCTCAAGAAAGTGAATTCCACCATAATTTGCAATAACTACCCTCTACCCATCTTGGATCATGCATTGGAGCAAAAAGTAAGCCACAATTTTCTTGATGGCTTCTCTAATACAAGCAAGTGAGAATAGAACCTCAAGATCAACATAAGATGGAATTTACTATAGAGTGGGGAATCTTTGCCTACCATATCATTCCCTTTGGATTGACCACTGTCCCAACCACTTTCCAAAGGCTCATGTGCCATGCTTTTAGGACATACCTTTGCGATTTCAAAGAAGTATTTATGAATGAACTCTACCTGCATTCCAAGGAGCAAAAAGATCACATTCTCCACTTAATTATAAGTGTAAATTCATAATAAAGCATGGAAAAATTCTTGGCCACATTGTATCCAAACATTTATTTCCATGCCTGTTGATAAAATCTTAGCTATCATAAACTTGTCAAAGCTAGCTAGCCCAAGGGATGCTCAATTCGCCATAGGCCAATATGGCTATTATCAAGAATTTATCTAAAAGTATGTGGAGATAGCGCGACCTTTGCATTGTTTGCCTGTCTTTTTTGAGTAGAGCTTGTTGGTTTAAATGTAGTATGTCTCACTATGGGGGTAGAAATAAGGCCCGACCACCCGTTTATAGCATGCCTTATTTATTGTAGATATATATGAATAACTAGGGACTCCTCTTATTGTAGATATATATATATATATAAATAAGGGACTTCTCTTATTGTGAGGTTGGCTCCACCTATCTTTGTGTGCTACCTCCTTCAGTGTGCGTCACACATGTTGTCATGTCGCTCTACTTACACAATCAAAAAAGGGATGAAGGATGCAGATCATGCATGTTTGAGGTGTACATGTTATTTATGCAATGATGGACATGATACCAAGAAAATGTTAAGATAAATGTATGCCATATATGGTTTTTGGGGCTAGTAAGCATGCTTTGATGCTTGTAAGTTGAGATGCTAAAAAAGGGGCTGGCTTGAAAGTTTGCGGGTTGATAGTGTAGTACTCAAAATGCTCTCCATGTTATCTTTATGGCTCATCAGTCGTAGTCCAAGCGAAAAAAAATGGGCAATACAAGATTTTTAAGGATCTATTCTATTGTTTTTGGACCAGCCTTAAGATGTGTTCTTAGTGATTGGATTTAGTTTTACAAGATTCAGGTTGAGAGTGGACTAGCATGGACCAGAGCGTGTGCTTTATAATGCTCAAACCGGATCTCATTTGATTGAGTTACGATCATAGTAGTCACCTCTATATTTTTGAGCTTCCATATAGAGGAAAAAGTTGATGCAAACTGTGGGGTGCACTTCAAAAAGCACAAAAATGCATGGTGCATGCTCTCACACCGTGGTCCCTTTAATTGGTATCAAAGCCAAGGCATAGGGGAGTGTCATAGCCCACATGGCTTCAACGCTATCATCCTCTTTGTAAGGATCTAAAGAGCATTTTAACCAATGTCCCCACTTCCAACGTGTAAAGCCCCTTCAAGAGGTGGCTAAGGTTCACTCTAAGCAGAGACTAAGGTCTTTGTGAGTGAAAAATTGGAGCAAATTTACCAATTCGCTCATATTTTGGTAGCTTGATAACAGTTCAATATTTTTTCCATAACTTGAGCTAGAAAGATCCGATTGAAAAAGCTTTTTATGTATGTGGAGCTAACTTCAAGATCTATAACTTTGTAGAAGAACTTTGCCGTTGTGGTTTTGAGACACATCAGATCTTAGCTTGTGTATGTTTCATAAGTTTTCTCGCACATAGAATCCTCACAACAAAGGTTTTGATTATGGTTTCTTTTTGGAGAGATTCGTGCACAGGGTTTTGTGCAATTTGTTCATGTATGACTCATGTGGTTATAGGTTCAGCTCTTTAGCTCGGATTTGACATGTTTTTGGACAGGTACATGACACATGTGCATGAGAGACTAAGTCTTTGTTTTTGCACATAGCCTAGCTGGCTTTATATACCAGTATGCCAATTATTTTGGCGAGTTTTATTTGCTTAAATTATAGGGAAAACCTGCCATATTTTCCCCAGATTCTTGCAAAACAATGCATGTCTTTGTAGTCTATTCTCTGAAGGTATAGTGATTGAGAGTTACCTCCACTTTGACAATGATTGAGTTTTGACTCTCACTTTGATAGGTTTTTTCAGCTTTGGACATGGTCTTGTATTCTTGTATCCACTCTCGTAGGAGTGAAATCGAATGTATGCTCATTGCAGCTATAGGTACATAGATAGTCATAGATTTTGGATCTATAGAGTACAATTTATATGCAAGGATGTGTATGAGCTTTGGAGTGAGATACCCAAGAAATCCTTTTTTCCCATGTCCTCTTACCATGCCAAGACTCACACAAAATCTCGCTTCTTAAGCTTGACCTTGTAAGAGTAGCCCCCCCCAATCCCCTTTTGAAGGGGTATCTTTGTCTAAAAAGGGGATACACTCAACCAATGCAACCTATGCTAGTGATAGTGCAAGAGCCTTTGAGCACACTTGATGCACTATACTCCATGTAGACGATTGAGACAGTTTCACTAGGTGGGAACGCTCTCTTGTGAGACGGGCAGCGAATCAGTCAGTAATTACTATTGTAATTACCATGGTAAACCCAGGGCATATAAATAGGGCCCATTAAATTGTAATCGGGTTAGTGTTTTGGTGGCATTTGTTGGCAATTGTACTTGAGTAATTAATCATTGGCAGTTGTTGTCGGCTGTACTCTGTCTATCCCTTTGTTCATAAGCCACATCATACTGATTGTAATCTTTCATCTGTAATTCCAATCACAGCAGTATATTCCAGTTACACTTACTATACTCTGAATCTGAATCTGACTCTGAATATCATTCTCAGTACATAGTCTGGTTCTTATTCCAGTAGATGTATTCTAGTTCAGTTTCTGTTCCTTTCTCCAGTCTACTGTTTGAACTAATACATCACCAGTAGCTGAAATCTTCTAACACTGGAATTAGCTATCTCAAGAGATCGGCTCCAATTCCTTTTTGGCGATCACGGTGGCTAGAGCTGAAGCTCGTTGACTGACACACTCTTCTCCCAATTGGAAGTTCTCAGCTACAACAATGGCACCTAAAACCAGTCATGGCCGGAAATCCACCATTTGTGTTGATCCTATTCTTGAGGAGTCGCAAGAGAATCTGACCCTAAGGAAGAGAGGGTAACTGACATTGAGGCTCATGAGGAGCATAGTTAGGTTGATGAGAGGCAGGACTCACAACATTCCAATCACTCTAGACGCCGACGGGCGGAGAGGGAAGCACGGAAGGCCAAAAGTTCTCGGTCCAGGCAAGGAGATGAGGGTACCAAAGGTAGTAAAGGCAGTCACCACACTACCAGTAGACAGGCCAGAGAGGACACTGACACAGAGATAGAAACAAATATTGATTGGGATGCAGATACTGACAACTGTAAGAAGACTCCCAAGCACCGTTCAGAATCTAAGAAGAGAAGCGGCAGAACAAGTGGTAATCAAATGATTACACGTCTTCCCTGAAAATTTCTTTTCCAGTATTCAAAGGGGGCAAGAAGGATGATCCAGATGTTCACATACAAGCTTTTGAGCAGTATGCAGAGCTGAAGAATATTGATGAGGATGATTGGGGGGAATACTTTCCGCAAACCTTGAAGGAGGCAGCAAGAAAGTGGTACTACCATTACCCCGCTTGTCAGCTTAGATCCTATGACAAACTACTGAAAGCCTTCAGATTGGAGAATTCAAACAACAGAGGTGATGAAGATATTCTTTGTGAACTGGATAAGATCAAGCAGCGGAATCTGTCAGTCCGAAGCTATGTGGAGAAAATCAAGGAGCTGAAAGGCAGTTGCAGGAACCGCCATCAGAGAAGCGTCTGCGTGCATGGTTTCCGAATGGCTTTTACAGCAAGAAGCTTAGGGAGTAGGAGGTACGAGCTCCAACCAAGAAATTCAATGATCTGGTACAACGGGCACTGAAGCTGGAACAACAGGCCAAGAAGGAAAAGAGCCATAAAAAGAGAAGATCCAATAGCAGTAGCTCTTCTACTGAGAACTCTGATTCTAGTGAAGTGTCCAACAGCTCTGAAAGTAGCTCTAACGAGAGGTCCAAGGATAAGCCAAAGAAGGGATCCTGGACTAAGAATATTGAAGAGATGGCTAGGCAGATTGCAGAGATTAGCCACACTAGACAACTAGTTCGGAAAATGGAGACTTGGTGTTCGAAATGCAAATCCAAGGACCATATTTCCAATGAGTGCCCATAGTGTACTTACTGTAAGGCCTTTGGCCATTTATGGAATAATTGTGGTATCAGGATTCATCACTTTAAGAAGGGCAAAGACCTGCTATAGTGGTAGCCTATACTGAACCAGTGAAAGTGGAACCCGCCAAAGCCTCTCAGGAGGAGAGACCAGGTACCAGTGTACTGGTCAAGAGCGTGGCCGATTCCAAGCGGGTACTGGCCGAGGTAGAGGGCATGGCAACTTCCAGAGCCGGAGTTTGAATTGCTACACTTGTGGAAAGTACGGGCATTTCGCGGCTCAATGCCCAGACGCACCTGCACCTGCTGCGACTGAGGAAAAGGCACTGGAGGCATTCCTAGTACGGGCAGTCACAAGGAGCAAGGGAATGGTAATTGAAGAAATTCCAGATACTCCAGAGAAACTAGTCACTACTGACAGCAGCAAATGGGCTCAACAAAGAGAGGTCTGGAAGGCCAAGGGTAAACAGAAGGTGGTAGATGAATGGCAGGAGTAGAGAGAACTAGCGCTAAAATCACGGAGGATTTAGCCAAGAAGCTGCCGGAGCAGCCAGAAAGTTCTGAAGCCCGAGTCATTCAGAAGATACCAGCCCAATCTACTGAGAAAGATCAAATGATGCCTGGCATACCTGAGACCATGCTGGCTACGATACAAGGAATGATTGGTGAACTAGGAGTTGATAGAAGAACTGGAAGCACTGCAAGGGAGGAATGGCAGTGTGGAGATACAACCAGTTCTTCAAGCTCTGACAACCAGTCTGATCAGGAGAAAGAAGAAATCCATGTTAAGATCTGTGATAGAATTCAGAAGCTTACTGTGGAGCTAGAAGATATAAAAAAACCTTACCTGAAGTGGCAAACTTCATCAGACAACACAGAAAAGCTGAAGCGGAGGCCATAATAGTTGATCTGACGGCTGTCCGAGATGATGAAGTATCGATCATTCAGGTGGACTACAAGGTTCGAAAGCAATGGGAACCTCTTCCAAGTGTTATCTTGGATGGAGGAGCAGGAGTCAATATAATGGGAGTCCATCTCTAGCAGAGGATGGGCATCACGAATCTAAATCCGGCACCATTTAAAGTGAGAATGGCAGATCACAAAGTAGTACAAGCTATGGGCATGATTGAAAATATGCAGATAAGAGTAGGTAGGGAAAAATTTAAAGCCAGCTTCTTAGTTCTGGATGTGCAATGGGCATATGGGATGCTGCTAGGGCGCCCATGGTTGAGAACATCTCATGTTGTTCATGACTATGTAAATCAAACCTTAACCATAGAAGGGGCCAGCGACAGAATTCAGATCTAGACGAACAATACAAGGACTTGGAGAAAGAGCTGAGGCCGAAGGAATTATGTCAGAAGTACAAGGCAAAGAAGATTGAACGAATGCTAGCAGCTATGAACATATTTCCTCTAGCGGAGATTGACTTGAATGCGGTTTTACTGAATAAAGAGCAGGCCGACAAGCAGAAAAAGAAATTCCCAGATTAATTTACTGAAATCAACACAAGGGAAAGATGAGTTCAGTTAACTGGGAGGCTGGAGGAATCAGCTGAACCTGGCATGGCAGAGGGGCCAGTGCATTCTGGGGAGCACACAGTGAATCAGAATGTTGATTCAGAACTGAATGGGACATCTTGGGATTATGCTGAGGAATCGACCAAGAGAAAAGGAGGAGGGCCTAATTGGTTGCTTCCAGACGACCAAGAAGTTGAAGAATGGAACCTAGGCTCGGAGGATAGTCCTAAGATGATCAAGGTTAATAAGCATCTCGATCCTATAATGAAGGAAAAGGAACGCAAGATGTTCTAGAACTATAAAGATGTATTTGCTTGGGAACACACAGACCTGAAAGGGGTGGATCCCGAAGTATGCCAGCACAAAATATCGTTGAAGCTAGATGCTCGGGATGCTCAGTATGACTGCAAAGATACCGAATGAACCCCCACTATGCTAAGACGGTCAAAGAGGAGATTGAAAATCTTCC